>NW_023647171.1:0-7349 GCF_015228065.2 Penaeus monodon
CGGCCTCGGTCAATCAGCGCAACATTTCCAAGTTCATTAGGATCAAAATTTTCGTGAAGTAAAAAACGTTGCGTCTTTGAATAAAATTGATATTTAAGAAAATAAAATTTTTTCTTTTGCCATTTTAACAGATATCATATACTTATCCACTCATATGGGTATGATTTAAATCAATAAAAAGGTAGTTAAATGCATCTTCACATGTCGAGTCATATGAACGACTGGAATAAAATTAAAAATCAGTCTGTACCGCTATTTTTTAAATTTAAAAAAAAATATCAAAAAAAGGTGCATTTTGGGTTTTGTTTTTCCTACGGTTTAAAACTAGTGATATGATGAAATTTAAAAGAAATTTTTATTACATTTTCCCATATGAAGAACCAGGGATTTGCGGGTAAAAAATAAAAAAAGAAAGAAAAAAAAAAAAAAAGAAAAAAAGAAAGAAAGAAAAAAAAAAATGTCTTTGATTCTATATTTTCGAAAAAAACCTTTAAAAAAAAAAAAAGTGGCTGGGCCTACTTTACCCCCGGGGGTATTCGCTCGAAACAACCCAGATATACCCCGCCTAGAATATACCGGGTTTTGTTTTGGGCTTTTTTATATCCGGGGTATAAGTTCGCTGTCCCAAATTTTATACCCCCCGGTTAAAAAGGGGTAGGCAGAATATACCCGTTTGGCCAGCCTATACCTTCTCTTTTGTATGAATAAAGTAAAACCTATTTGCCAGAAGTAAATTTTTGGTGTTATTGCGATCATGCGTGATCTCACAACTGCGATTTTCCCTTTGTGCTTTAAATTTTTACAGGCCCCCGAAAAAAACTCGAGTTGAAAATTAACACAGGTCTAGCTTGAGAGACAAAATTTAAATAATTTTAAATTTTAGAGGTCGGGTTTTTTGAAATTTAAAAAAACATTTTTGTATTTAAAGTTGGATGGAAAAAATCAAAAAGTACGTGAATTTGTTACTGATCTCCCGTCAATTGGCCTGGTGTTACCACACCCCTTTTCCTCATCATTATGATTATTTAATATTGTATTATACCTTTCATTTATCATAATTTTACCATCATTACATCATCATAAATTTATCATTTTTCATTATAATCATCATCGTTATATTCTATTTTATATTTTCATCGAACTTAAAATTATAACATCTTTTATTTTATCACATCATCATTATCTTATCCAACATTTTCATTATCATTATCATCATCTCATTTTAAATTTTTAATTATTGTAAAAAACAATACAAAATAATAATATTAATTATTATAATTGTCATTATCATTATTATTTTTCCCATTATTATTTAAAAGGGGGTAATTCATTTATAAAAGAAAAACATTTTTTTTTATAAACATAGTACGCGATTTAAAAAGTTTTAATTTGGCAGTTCGTAACATTTTAAACAAATTTAAACCCCATCGGTGTTCGAAAGGTTTTTCCCCAAAATTAAGGTAGGGATTTTTTGGGGCTCTTCAAACAGCAATTGCAAGTTAAAGTTTTTTGGAGTTTCTCTTGTTATAGACTAAATAAAAAATTTTTTAATAATTAATGATAACGTTAGAGAAATGATAATGATGATATAATTTATGTACATCATGAAAGGGAATGACCCCTGGGATATCAGCCGGACACTTATTTCTTGTAACCATATTTGGGAGTATTGGGAGCCAGATATAAGCAAGAAAAGGGCCCCCGAGTTTTTTTTTTTGGGTCGCAGTTCCATCTAATAGGAATATTTTCGGTCTTTTTCTATAGCTAAATTCGAGACATCGGGTCATATTGCAACATTTTCAAAACCTGAAACCCTTTTGATACCTCTGATACTGTTTGTCTTTACGGCGAAATTTTTAAAACATCTTTTTTTTTGTATCTAAAGGGTTTTGACTCTCAAAAAGATGCAAGATACTGCAGGCCTGAGTCAAGTGATTATCACAAAACCTGCGTTTTAAATAAAAAACGGGGATCTTTGTAATGGCTACGCAATGTTGAAACGAACTTTTTCACGGTGTAGGGGGGTAAATGAGACACGTCCCCGGTTTGGGGGTTTATTTAGGGCACTCTGCATAAAACTCCCAATATCTACCTGGTCGCTCCCCCTTTTCTCATGCGACGCACGTCCCCCCCCCTTTTTTCACGTTTTTTGCACCACGAGTAACTATCAGAAATAATAACTACACATCCCCACCCCTTCCAACTAACACAAATTTTTATAAGTTTGTAAATCCTTACAGACATCAGAGAAACAAAATTTTTACTTGTAATTTCCCCATGAACGATTATCATCTGATGAAAACGATGAAAAACAAAAAAAAAACAGATCGAGAAATGTATAACTTTAAATCTAAAATTTATACTCCTCCTTTTCCCCACAAAAATGTAGCGTAAATTAACACAGTATTTAATTTATAGGTTCCCGGGTTCCCGGGCCCACCCTTTTCCCCCCTGGCTTTTACTGCGGGCTCCATATGTGCAGGGCTCAGCCCCCCCACGCCTTTTGCTGGGTTTGGCCTCGGTGAGCGCAGGTACGTTTTTTTCTTTTCGTTTGCCCCGTGCCCCAATACCACTGTATGCTGGGGGGGGTGAACGTCGACGACCTTTACCAGTTTGTCCCAGGTCAGAAAAGGATTTTTGTTTTCACCCTCGTGTTTCTAAAAACCCCTGACAAGTTCTGCAGTGCCCGGGCCCCAGCTATGTCACAGCGTTATTGCAGCCAGGTCTTTCTCTCTCTCTCTCAGGTTCAGCCAGTAAAATTCACCAGTACCGCTGTTTTGGTACGGCACGCCATCCCAGCTGTCGTTCGCTGAAAAGGGACATTCTCCGTTTTTAAAGGGAGTATTGAAGTATCGCAGAACGCCCGCGCAGTTAAAGTTTTAAAAGGTCATCCGCTCTCACGTTTTCCCCTCGGGACTCGCTTGGCGGCCCGACTACAGCCTCGCCCCGCCATTGAATGAGGGTAGTGAACAGAGGAAATTTAATAGTTTATATCCCCTTTCCCATAAAAATCCCTAGGGCTCTACTAAGAGGGTTTGGGGGAAACCATCACTTAAAATTTTCCCTTTGGCACACCCCATCTCTTGAAAAATGACAGCACTTTTAATCACGCTGCGAAGTATCATCATGACCCAAAAGTCAACCTCCAAAAACCCCCTACAGTTTGAAAAGCGTAGGCCGATTGGTGTCCCTTTTTGCAGAAACAGACTATGCCCAGCTTTCTCAAAGTGTATTTGGGGGTGGAGTCATCACAGCGGTTTTTCGACGGAGAAGGTGGTGTATTCCGTGTACTAAAAATCTCCCGTGATATTTGGTCCCCTTCCTAACGGGCGGTACACAGTTGCCGGGCCCTTTTTTTTGCATGGCATCCCCCCTTTGGTGCTCTGCTTGATGTTGCTTGCATTTAATTCTTAGGATCTGGGAAAAACCAAAACGGAAAAATTCCCACTGTAGGTGTAATTTATAGTTGTCCATAAACGGTTTTACTACCAACAATCCCAAATTTTTCCATCCATTTCTGCACAGAATGGTGTTTTCTTTTCATCACGATGTATAGTGCTGCTAAAGTATTACAAACCCCAAGCCTTCTCTCCTCCAGTCAGCATGGTGCTGTTGGTTGTGTGGCGTATTTGTAGACCCTCTTGCCACTGCATACGTGCCCTTTGCTTCTTTGAACAGTCGCAAATTTATCCAGTATAACGATTAACCTTTTTGGTTTTTTAAAAATTCGAAAAAGGAAAACCTCACAGGTGCGGTCATCATGAAGGGTTGTTTTCCCAAACCCATGCCCAATGTCCTAATTTGGTTTGTTCGGGCTGGGAAACCCTTATGGATGTTAACCTCTCATCCTGGGTCTGTACTCCTTCCAGCTAGTGATACCAAAATACTAACCTCCCGACGACAAAACGAAATTTGTTAGGGTCTTTTTTTGCAGAATCGCAAAAAAAACGTAACATGCCAAAACCCCTCCCAGTTTGCATACAGCAGGATGTTTTAACATTTTTAGTTCCTCTGAACTCCTTGTATAGTATTTTAAATCTTTTTGGGGCATCAGGTATCATGGTGGGTTTAAAACGGGGGCTACCTCACTAACCGCCCTGATGAAATTCCCCGTATTTCCTTTTCAAAATTTTTTTAGCTGTGCCTTGGGGCCCCCTATCAAGGGTTTTTGGTGTAAAGTGTCTCTCTTTTGCCCCTTTTTAATTTTTGATAATCCACAATCCTCCGTGGCTGCCCATTTCCCCTTTTTTCCACTACCCTACAACGCCCTTCCATGTTCACCGCGGGGAATGGGCGAAGTGGGCCTCATTCAGCTGTTGAAGGTGGGGGCGGGCATCAGGGAGCAGAGTCTGGGGTGGTGGACCATCCCCACGGGGGGCAGTATATGAAGGGGTTTTAAAAACTGAGCCCGAAAAAAGTGCTTTGAATTCCCTTCACGTTTCTGCTGTTGGAGTCAGAGGTACCCAGTGGGCCTCTGTGGTATGTACCATCTTGCTATTCTTTTGAATGCCACCAAAAACTTTGGGTCTGGGAAAGGGAAAAACCCTCAGAATTTAAAACCCAACTGTCTACATGCCGTCAAGACAGGGCATTTTTGGTGAGCTTTTTGGGAATAACCTTCTGTATACTGGTTTGCCTAGGTGTATGACTTCGCGGATTTGCATAAATTTAATCAAATCTAGATACGGAGTGAGTGAGTCTGTCGCAGGGGGGATGAGGGAAAAAACCACCAACAATAAATTTCCTGAACAAAAACAGTAAATGTGGCAGCAGTAGTGTGTGGTGTGTGGCGCGCGTGTGTGTGTGTGTTTTTTTGTGCTTTTTGAGAAAATACACACAAAACTTAAACCCCAAATATATTTAAACTACATATAGCATACATGTTGTGAAAATGTATTATTTTTTTACAAAATATATTTAGACACATTATGTAATTTAATTGGATGTAATATATATTAATATATTATATAATATTATATATATATATATAATTTAAATATTTTTATGTATATATATTATATATATATATATTATAAAATATAATTTTGTATGTATTTTATAATAATATATATATATATATATAATATATACCACACACACACACACAACCCCCCACCAACCAACACACCCACACCACCACACACACACACACTACAACATATATATAATTTTTATAATTATATATTAATATATATATATATATAATTACATTATATAATATTAATTTTATAATTATTTTATAACTATACATATATATATATATATATATATATATATATATAATAATTATTATATAATTCTGTGTGTGGTGTGTGTGTGGGTGTGTGTGTGGGGTGTGTGGTGTGGCGTAGGGGTTTTGGGGTTGTGTGTGTGTGTGTGAGTGTGGGTAGTATGTGTTTGGTGGTGGTGTGTGTGGTGTGTGGTGGTGTGTTGTGTGTGTGTGGTTATGTTGTGGTGCGTGTGTGGGCTTTTGTGTGTTTGTGTTGTGGGGGTGTGTGTGTGTGTGTTTGGGGTGTGTGTGTGTGTGTGTGTGTGTGTTGTTTTGGGGTGTGGTGTTGTACTTTGGGGGTTGTGCGTGCAAATGGCCGCTCATGCGCGTATGTAAAGTGTGCTCTTATAATTGAATATAGACCTGCCTTGTTTTAAATTAATATATATTAATAATATAATATATATAAGAGAGAGAAGAGGAGAGAGGAGAAGGGGAGAGAGAGAGAGGGGAGAGAGATATGATATATATTATATAATATTATTAATATAATATATATATATTGTACATTATTTTTAAAATATATACTAGATTATATACATATCAATATGCAACATTAACTTAAAACTATAGGATACAAAAAACCTGCCAACGCGCGAGTCAGCGCGACTTTTATAAATTAGTTTTTTGCATAAAGGTTCCTATGTGCCAGAAAAAAATTTCTTCACACTAATTTTGATAGGAAAGTTTCCTCAGAAATAAAAATGGTTTAATATAATTAACAACGGCGTTTTTTTTCTGGGTTTTCTTTTTTTTTTGTTTGGTAGGCAGTTTCCTCCGGGCGTTCTTGTGAGAATTTGATAAAATGTTTTCATTTTTGCAAAAATATGGTTTAGATACAGGCACCCCGTGGTTTTGGTTTGCAACCTAATAATTTATCTTTTTTAAAAGTTGGGAACTCTCAGGATTTTGTTGTTTTTCTTTTCATATCAAAAATTGTATCACTTTTAAAAATCAAAAGTTATGTAAAAAATGATAAATTTTTCCTAAGCAATTTCAACACTAAGACGTCCGATTGTGTCATCTTTGCTAAAATAAATTAAGGGCAGTAGCGGGATGGGCGGGTTTTAAGATTTCAGTTTAATGTTTTACTGCTTAGGGGTGTATGCCCTTTAAATTTTCTGGGGGCAGCATCAAAAGTTATTTTGTATGTACACTAGAGACCTGGATTAAACTTTTTTGCGTATAAACTTACAGAAATGCAATTAGGAAAACTACTCATCGAGGTTTTCACATCTCCCCATCCTTTACCGGATCCTTTTGCCCTACTCATACGTCATAACTTTTTTCTTTTGTTTTGTTTGACACTTTCTCTACTTGCACGCTAACTTCTCCCTCTCCCTCCTTTCCCTTACCCGTTTACCTTTTACTTTTTTTCTCTAAATTATTCTCCCACGTCTTTCCCCTTCCCTTTACCATTTGTAGTATTTCCCCCTATATCCCCTTATTTGCACACATTGCGTTTTGCTCTTTCCTCCCCTTTCTTTCCCCGCCAAATTTTCCCCCTCCCCCATTTCTTTTCCCCCCCCCCCTTGTTTACCCCCGTGTTTAACTCACCCTAACTTCCCTCCGTTTACCCCGCCCAGCTCCCACCGTAATCCCCCAAGGCAGGCGAGCACAAGCGGGTCATTCCCAACGTCAGCTCTTTCTAAGTTTTCGTTTATTTTTGTTTTTAAATGACCTATTAGCCGTATTTTACATTTATTATGCCCCCTTTGTACTTGTTTCTGAAAAAAAATACTATATATTTTTTTTTGCTCACATTTATCATACAGTGATTCCTCTGTATACAGATACCCGCATTTTGTATCTGCTGCGTAAAAAAAAAAAAAAAAATCCAGTTCGTATTTTGAGGCATATTAGTTTTCATGTTTTTTTTTTCTTCTTTTTCTTCTTTAAAATAATTTTTGGGTCTTTTTACAGTAAAAAAAATTGTTGGTTGTCATTTTACTAAAAAATCGCAGCAAAGTATTTCCAAATTTATTAAGTTTTTATAAATTTTCCTGATAATGAATGGATACTTTACTTCGCTTTACTATTTTTTTACTCTGAATTTACACAGTTGAAAAATGTTTTTACC
>NW_023647172.1:2500-7349 GCF_015228065.2 Penaeus monodon
TCATTTTACTCTGACTATATGAGCACACCTGTTATGAGTTGATGTAGTGGATTGAAGGAACAAGCACAACACCCTTTTTTGTAACAAAAATTATTTGTCCCCAGTGTGTTCTGCATTTCTTTTTTCAATTGGCACTTCACTTTTTTTTTTTTTTCCCCTTTTTTCCACCACTTTTGGAAATTATTTGCAATTTGAATCACTCTATTTGGTCAAATTTTGGAAGTCTTGGAATGTTTAATGTAAATTTGAGTTTGAAATTTAAAAATATATCAAATTCTGTAAAAATGAAATGTGTAATGATAATGAAAAGAAAGCAAAATAATTTGATTATGAAGATGAGAATTACTCCTTTTTGGCATAGATCTTCACTATTATTTCTCAAGTTGAAACATTCATAAACTTCGAAGTTTAAAAAGCACTTGACAAATTTAGAATTTTATGAGTGTTCAGTAAATGCTGTTTTCAATTCCTCTTTTGTACTCCAACCCTGCAATGCCGCGTACGTAGAAGTGGCAAAATTGCTTGGTTCCATAAACTCTAACGCTCGGAGTTCTTATTACCGTGGTGAGTCAACGGTCCACATATGTGCATGATGCAGTTTTGCTTTTGTTTCATGTTGTGTCGAGTGAGTTGTTCCACAAAGGTGATGGTATTACAACTCCTATAGCTTAACAGTTCCTCCCTCTCTCCCAAATAAATAAACAAATTTTGAAGTGTGATATAAACTTAGTTTTACTGTTTTGTGTAAAAGCAGTTAACTTTCTCTGCTTGTCCTAAAGCCAGAATACATTGGTTTATATATATATTTTTTTTTTGACAGTTTAATCAACAAAAGGTGTGCATTTTTATTTATTTATTTTTTTTTTTTTCTCTTCTTCTTCTTCTTTTAAGTTGATGTAATGGATAATTATTTTAGTGTCCCTCTTAACTCTTTTGTTTTGTATTCTTGTTTGTTTCCTGTTATAGTTCCCTAAAGCATTTAGGAATATCATTCCTCTTGAGTCCTGTCCTTTACCTCCCTCATATCTTTCTTTTTATCTTTGGGCCTTCCTCTTTTTCATTCATCTTTATTTATGTTTTCATTCTGCATTGTCAAATTTCCTTCTTTTTTATACCTTGGATAGTTTTAAACACCTTTAAATAGCATTCCCCAGTGTAATCTGTTTGGGTTGTTAAATAATCTCAGCAGTATAATATGTGATGTGAAAGATAGATTGTTAGAAATCTTTAATTAGACACTCCTGCTACTTATAAGGTTACTACATAAATAAATATTTGTATTGTTAATTCCCTTTTACCATAGTGATAGTATTTTACTTTTGAACTTTATTTGTTTACATATATATGTATATGTTTATGGATGTGTGTGTGTGTTATATATTATATATATATATATAATATATATATATATATATATATATATATATATATATATATATTATATATATGTATTTAAAATATTATAGTATATTAAAGTATATTTTATATGTATATGTTATGTATAATGTATATGTATATGTATATGTATTGTATATGTATATGTATATGTATATGTATATGTATATTATAAGTATATATATATATATGTATATATATATATTATAATGATATAATATATAGATATATAAATGTATATATATATATATAAATTGATATATATAATATATGTATATATACTAATATATATATAATTATAATGTATATATATATAATATATATATATAATATATAGATTATATATTATATAGTAATATATTTTTATATATATATATGTATAATTAATTTTATATATATATAATATATATATATATAATATATATATTTAAAATTTTAATATATATTATATAATATATATATTTATATAGTATAATATATATATTTTTAGGATAAGTATATATAAATTATATAATATATATAAAAATATCTATATTTTAAAAAAGATAATATAAAAATACATATATACTATATATAACATATATATATATATAAAAATTAATAATATTTTAGAATATATATATTTTTATATATATATAATATATATAATAATACATATATATACATATTTTATATACATATATATATACATTATATATATTTAAAATATATACTATAATTATATACTATATAATTAATATAATAATATATATATATATAAATATAAATCTATACATAAAAATATAAATAAATTAAAATATATATATATAAATTTTATATATATATATAAAATTTTATATATAATATAAATATAATATAATATATATATATATATAAAAATAAATAATTTTATATATAATATATAATAAGATATTATATATATATATATTATATATATAAATATATATAAATATATATATATAATATATATAAAATATAAATAAATAATATTAATATATAATATATATATATAATTTTATATATATATATAAAATATAAAATTTAATATATACATATATATATATATTATATTATATATATATATATATATATATATAAATAAATATATAATAAAATAATAAAATAGATATATATATATATATATATATATATATATATATTATAATATATATAATATATTTTATAACACATATATACATACATACATATATATACATACATAGACCCCACACACACACTCACACACACACACACACACACACGCACACCACACGCACACACACGCACACGCACCACACGCACGCACGCACACACACACACACACACACACACACACACACACACACACACACACACACACACACACACACACACACACACACACACACACACACACACACTGTATATATTTATATATTTCTTAATGCTTTTTGCACATACTAAGAGAGTTTTATTGTTGTTTTTTTTATACAGACTGATACAACTTTTTTTTTTTTTTTTGCACATTTGTGTATTGCACAAGGTGGAGGGTCACGGGTATATCGTGTAGTGAAAGGATCCAAGTGGTATTGGTTTACTGTACATTGGTATATTTACCTTGAGAACAAAGTTGTGACAAAGGTCATATTTGTCTTTTTCCTGCAGAAAAGTTTTGTGGTGTGTTGTTTTGTTGATGTATTTGTGTGTGTGTTTGTTGTTTGTGTATGTTGTTTGTTTGTTTGTGTGTGTTTGTGTTGTGGGAACAATGAAGATGTGAGCCACACATGCATACATGTATGTATATGTGAGTGTGTGCATGTGGTACAGGATGTACTTGTATGTCTGTTAAAAAACATCAGTGGGTATATGTAAGAGTGTATTGATGTGGTTTTCAGACAGAATGTGCATATACCTGTGGCTGCTCCTGCAAAAGAGTGTACATAGAAGGATGTGCAAAAGGATTTGTATACGTTTTTAGATGTGTGTAAAAGTGTGTGAGTGAAAATGAAGCATTATTGAAATATCCATTTACAGTTGTGTATTTTAGTTCAGCTCCCACTCTTGTTGTGCCCAAGATTTATTACTGTCATCACTGAAATATTGCTAGAAAGTAGTAACATAGTGGTAGATAACAATGTTTTCATGTGACTAATGTTGGTGTTTAAATTATTAAACATATATATATATATATATATATTATATATATATATATATATAATATATATATATATATATATATATATATATATATATATATATATAGTATGTATATATATATATATATATATATATATATATATATAATATATATATATATATATATATATATATATATATATATATATACATACTATATATGTTATATTATATATATATATATATATATATATATATATAATATATATATATATATATATATATATATGGTTAATAATGTAAACACCAACATTAGTCACATGAAAACATTGTTATCTACCACTATGTTACTACTTTCTAGCAATATTTCAGTGATGACAGTAATAAATCTTGGGCACAACAAGAGTGGGAGCTGAACTAAAATACACAACTGTAAATGGATATTTCAATAATGCTTCATTTTCACTCACACACTTTTACACACATCTAAAAACGTATACAAATCCTTTTGCACATCCTTCTATGTACACTCTTTTGCAGGAGCAGCCACAGGTATATGCACATTCTGTCTGAAAACCACATCAATACACTCTTACATATACCCACTGATGTTTTTTAACAGACATACAAGTACATCCTGTACCACATGCACACACTCACATATACATACATGTATGCATGTGTGGCTCACATCTTCATTGTTCCCACAACACAACACACACAACAAACAAACAAACATACACAACAACAAACACACACACAAATACATACAAACAAACACACACACACAAACTTTTCTGCAGGAAAAAGACAAATATGACCTTTGTCACAACTTTGTTCTCAAGGTAAATATACCAATGTACAGTAAACCAATACCACTTGGATCCTTTCACTACACGATATACCCGTGACCCTCCACCTTGTGCAATACACAAATGTGCAAAAAAAAAAAAAAAAGTTGTATCAGTCTGTATAAAAAAAACAACAATAAAACTCTCTTAGTATGTGCAAAAAGCATTAAGAAATATATAAATATATACAGTGTGTGTGTGTGTGTGTGTGTGTGTGTGTGTGTGTGTGTGTGTGTGTGTGTGTGTGTGTGTGTGTGTGTGTGTGTGTGTGTGTGTGTGTGTGTGTGAGTGTGTGTGTGTGTCTATGTATGTATATATATGTATGTATGTATATATGTGTATATATATTATATATATATATATTAATATTTATATATTATATATATATTTATATACTATTTATATATATATATATTTATATATATATATCTATATATTATAATATATATATGTAATATATATAATATATACATATATATAATATATAT
>NW_023647173.1:0-2500 GCF_015228065.2 Penaeus monodon
TTTTTTTTGTTATTTTCTTTTTTTTTGTTTTTTTTTATGTTTTAAAGGTTTTTTTTTACGGTCTTTTATTACCGCATTCGCTTCTATCCAGGGCTTTTCGTTTGAGTTGTTTTGTCCCTGTAAAAGACACCATTCTTATGATTTCATTCTTTTTAGTTACTTTCCATCTGGTTTCTTTATTGCATACAATTGATTTCCCCCTACCGATTTCCCCTTTTAACTTTTTTCTCTATACCTGAATCACTGTTCATTTTTTATTTGAGTATGAATTTCCGTACATCACCCCCCTTCTTTTTATTTATAGTCTTTTTTATTTTGGGTAATTCTATTTTGTCCCTGATTGACATATTTTTCTGCCCCTACGTTTTTGCATAAACTCTTTAGTTTCTACCGAGAACTTGCTGGAGTTTTTCTTGAGTTTTTACCCCCTACTTTAGGTATTTTTTTATTATTCTTTGAACTGTTTGTTGATTTGGTAAATTTTGAGATTTCGTTGTGAAAAGAGAACATCTGTTTTGGGGTCTTAAAGTTGCTAAAACGGGCTGGGTTTTTTCGTATATTTTACTTTTCCCTTTTAGGGTATTTTTATTTGGCCTCTTACCATTCTATGGTCGCTCCCAAAACATTTACTTTTTTAAACTTCCACATTTTTACTATATCGCCCCTTTTGTAATTAAAATCAATTTTTTTTTGTGCATTGCGACTTCCGGGTAATTACTCTAGTTTTTTTTTCGAAAAAATTATTCATGATTTTGAGTTGGGCCCTCCGAAAAATCAACTAGCATTTGTCCCTCTCTTTCCTAGACCTTTTCCCCGTGATTCCCTATTACTGTTTTCCTACCCCGTTTTACCAAATCCCCATTATTATTATGAAAGGGGTTTTTTTCTCTCTCGTGGCTAAATAAAACAATGAAGCTCTCTATTTCTTGTCCTTGGGGCTTTGGAGAAAGACTTGAACAATCTTCAGCTGCACCTTTGTTTAGTTTTATTGTTACTGAAGCCCCCTTTTTCGCAAGATCCCCTTTTACATATCCCCCTTTTGTTAATATCACACACCCTCTTACATTTCGAACTACATAAAAACACTGTATACCCATGTATAACGCATGGCCGTGTAGGGCCCGTAAGTTATGACCACACATTTAGTTCTCACCCATATACATCCGTATATACCAGTATATACCATTCACACATATTTACATATATAAAGTATACTACACATCAGGCCCACACCTTTTCACACAAAAAGTACAAAATTACATAAACATATACATACTTTTATACCACTAACATATACATACGCACTGCACATACACATACTACACATATCATGCACGCATGCATATTATTACACGTATACAATACAACAAACAATATACACTTTAAAAACAATAAAACCCCATGTTACCCGCACCTATTTATACACCACACACACACACAACACACAACACCCCAACCACACACACACACACACACACACACACACACACACTATAATTATTTATATATATATAATATATATATATATAATTATAATATTATATATATATATATACATGCACTACACAACTCGCACACATGTATACATCATATAAACACACCATAGAAATATACGCACGATTATTTAAACTATAACGCATACCCCTGGCTTTTTCGTCATACCACCCACACCGTGCACATCTTTGAACAGGTCTGCATGGCGCACTCCACTCCTTTATAATGAGCCCAGCAGTAAATGCGAAAAAATTGTATCTTGCAGCGTAGGGGTTAAAGGAGGAGGGGGTGAGTGGGGGGATAGGATTTAGGATGTTAGAAGGGGTAAGGAGGGGGTTTTGGGGTTTGAGGGAAAAAGGGTGGTTTTTATCGGCTTTTTTTTGGGAAAAAGTGTCGCTTCCTTAGGGGTTATAAGTCTAAGTCCGGCGGTTTAAATTACGCTTTTGGGTGCCTATTTTATCTGACGATTTCTGTCGAGTGGCTGATTTTTTTTCCGTTTTTGGGAACCATTTTTAAACCTACCTGGTTTTTTGGGGTATGTGCTTACATCTGGCGGTTTGGCTGTTCCTTAGCAAATCACTTGAGGGAAACTGTGGTACTGCGATTTGGCTTTTTCCCGGGCCCCGGTGAAGCTTGATTTTCAATGATTTCGTAATTGGTATTCTGTTCTGTTGGGGAGTGTTTTTTTTTTTTTTTTTTTTTCGTAAATTCTATCTATCGGGGTACTCCTGAGCATAGGATTGACCTTTTTAACAGGGTTTAATGAAGTCTAGCTTTCCTTTTGGGCACTTTCTGGCATCTCTTTTTTTTTTAAACGCCCACGTTGCATGGCCAAAATTTGAATTTTAAACTTATAGACATAGGGGTGAATTATTATTTCCCATTTTGGGGGATTTAAAACTCATATATTCACGAATCTTTTTCCCTTTTTTGTAGCACTTCCAGGGACTTTTTACTCGTAAAATTTTTTGCACTTTTTTACATGATCTAACCCCGAACCTCTTTT
>NW_023647173.1:20000-34912 GCF_015228065.2 Penaeus monodon
AAAAGTTGCATAAAAAATGCCAAAACAAGGACCTGGTGCGACTGCAACAGGTGACCCACAACTACTAACTATCGACTTTAAAAAAAGACTCAAAAAAGATGGCAGCGTCCAACCCACCTCTAAAAGCTCGACTACAAAATCGTTGATAACAATTATACCTCCTTAGCAAGATTCTTGATGTAATGTTCCTTGGCCCTTCACAAGAGTGCTCGAGTCTTACGCGCCGAGGAAAAACAGCAAATCTCTATCCGCAGTCTGTCGAGCCACGTGGCATGCATCTGTGGCCTCCAGCGAGACGAAATTCTGCATGTTCTAGGGCGTTCGCCAAGGGACTCAGCTGCATCAACCGTTTTCCGATTGAAGGAATTTCGTGGCTACATGGTTTGTCAGGGCGAGCAATGTGAACAGGTCACTACAAACCTTTGGCTACAATCCTCCCTCAGTCTATCCAAGTGAAACACCCTAGGGTGACCACTAGGCAGACGAGGGCTTGGAAATGAAACCAAAGAGTAGCCACAACATGGTGTGATCGGCACCACATAATTCAGCAATTTGCTAAACCCTGCAGCTCTGGAGTACAAACAACGATGTTGTCACTCTCCAAGGCCATATTTTCCTCACCGCTGTACCACATAGAGCGCTAATACAAGTAGTCAGAAATCCACAGAGAGCTTGAGACCTAAGAGAGTCCCGGAGGAGGAGGCTATCCACGCTGCTGGAGCAGTTCCTGAACCACGTAGACTGACATAAGTCTCCCAGAGAGCACGAGTACTACCAGATACCATTGAAGTCTCCTAATACCAGACGGATATCTCGTTAGGGGCAATGCTACCACAGATACAAGTTTGGCGTTGGAAACCTCTTCCACATTATATATATATATATATATATATATATATATATATATATATATATGATTATATATATATATATATAAATATATATATATATATGACTATATATATAAATATATATATATATATTATATATATATATATATTATATTATATATTTTAACATACAGATATACATGCGCATACACACACACACACACACACACACACAATGTATGCACACACACACACAATGTATGCACACACACTCACACACACACATACGCACACACACACGCACACACGCACACACACACACACACAACACACACACCACACACACACACACACACACACACACACACCACACACACGCACGCACGCACACACGCACACACGCACGCACGCACACACGCACGCACGCACGAGCGCACACACACACACACACAACACACACACACACAACCACACACACACACCACACACACACAATATATATATGTGTGTGTGTGTGTGTGTGTGTGTGGTGTGTGTGTGTATTTATATATATATATATATATATATATATATATATATATATATATATATATATATATATATATATATATGTATTGTGCGCGTGTGTGCGTGCGTGTGTGTGTGATACATACACACATATATATAAAGATATAGATAGATAGATAGTGGAACAAACTGCGGTTGATTAGGAAGGGCATCCAATCAGGCAAGGGTGGTACTGCCGTAAAACCTCTCAGTAATGAATTCAGAGAGGCCTATGTCCTGCAGTGGAATGAATGGTTGTTAAAAAAAAAAAAAAATACATCAATATAATATATACCATATATGTGTGTGTGTGTGTGTTTGTGTGTGTGTGTGTGTGTGTGTGTGTGTGTGTGTATGTGTGTGTGTGTGTGTGTGTGTGTGTGTGTGTGTGTGTGTGTGTGTGTGTGTGTGTGTGTGTGTGTGTGTGTGTGTGTGTATAATATATATATAAAATATATATTGGGAGAGGCCTATGTCCTGCAGTGGAATGAATGGTTGCTAAAAAAATAATAATAAAATAGATCAATATATATATACATATATATATATATATATATATATATATATATATATATATATATATATATATATATATATAGAGAGAGAGAGAGAGAGAGAGAGAGAGGAGAGAGGAGATATATATATACATATGATATATATATGAATTATTTTATATGTATGTATTACATATATAAGGCCGCGGTGGCCGAGTGGTTAGGGCATCGGACTTAAGACTGACTTCGAGGGTTCGAATCACCGGCCGGGGCGTTGTTCCCTTGGGCAAGGAACTTCATCTCGATTGCCTACCTAACCAACGGGTGACCAAGCCAGCCCAAGTCAGTGCTGGTCCCAAGCCCGGATAAAATAGAGAGAATGATTACCTAAAAGGTAACACCGGCACTCGACGTGGAAAGGAACTGGGGACCCTACCACGTACTCACTCCAAGAGGATCACAACATGAAAACTACAATAAAGTATCATGCTGTGACCACGGCGGCTCAAACATGAACCTACCGTTGAAAAAAAAAGAAAAAAAAAATTACATATATGATAGACCCGTGGTGGCCGAGTGGTTAGAACATCGGACTCAAGGCTGGCACGACGGCAATCTGAGTTCGAGGGTTCGAGTCACCGGCCGGCTCGTTGTTCCTTTGGGCAAGGAACCTCGATTGCCTACCTAGCTGGTCCCAAACGCGCTTAAAAAGAGAGAATGATTACCTAAAAGGTGACACCGGTATTCTCCGTGGAAAGGAACTGGGGACCTTACCACGTACTCACCCCAAGATCATCACAACATGAAAAGTACAATTTAGTATCATGCTGACAGGGCACCAAGCTGTGAAGTTGTCGGCAGCAGGGCAGTGGATATCTGGTGAAAACACCTTAGGTTCTACCGATTACTGGTTTCACCAAACAATATGTCTGGCGTATTGCAGTGAAACTGTTTCAAAACGGCAGAGATAGGTCCTCCTAGATAGTTGGAGACTGCGAGTTGAGAAGGAGCCTGGGGGATTCCACTCAACTTTTATTTTCTCCTGACAAACCTCTACACCAATGATTAAATACAGAAATGATAATTCATACCACATCGTCGCGTGGGTTATCAAGGTGAGCGTTGGTCAGTGGGCAACCAGGCTGACAATGTTAAACATGCATCTGGAAGACAAAGAAAACATGTCCAATTAAGAAACATATTAAAAATCGGAACGTGGAACGTAAGGAAAATGAAAGAGATGGGTAAATTGCATACTGTCTGTAACGAAATGGATAGATACAACATTCAAATACTAGGAATCAGTGAGACCAATTGGAAAAGTAATGGAAGTTTCAAAACTAAAGAAAACAAGACAGTTCTTTTTTCTGGAAAAGAAGAAGGAAATTATAGTCATGGAGTTGCTATGATTCTCACAAAAAAACTGCAAATGCACTAATTGGGTACAGCTCAATAAATGATCGCGTTATAAAAGTCAGAATACAGCAAAACCTCATAACATTAGTATTATAAAATGCTACGGACCAACCAACATTGCAAGAAACTTTAGAAAAAATCCCTAACAGAGATGTAAAAGTAATCATGGGAGACCTCAACGCCAAAGTAGGTAAAGATTATCTAAAAAAATGACATCTGGAAAATTCTGCCTTGGAGATATAAATGAAAGAGGTGAAGATTTTATTGAATTCTGCAGTACAAATAATCTAGTCATAGCCAATACATTGTTCCAACACCACCCAAGACACTTGTACACATGGTTTTCACCAGACAAAAGAACACGCAACCAAACTGACTACATTGTGTTGAACCAGAAATGGAAAAGTTGTATAAAAAATGCCAAGACAAGACCTGGTGCTGACTGCAACAGTGACCACCAACTACTAACTATCGACTTTCAAATAAGACTCAAAAAGATGGAGCGTCCAACATCACCTCTAAAGCTCGACTACAAAACTCTTGACAACAATTACAGAATTACAGTGTGAAACAAATTTGAATTGCTCAATCAGTGTGAAGATGATAAAACACCAAATAAGTTGTGGGAAGAAGGAAAAGAACTCCTGCTGAGGCGCTGCTTAAGAAACTATCGCCAAAACGAAAAAGAAAAATTCCCCTTGATATCTGAGAATAAACAAGCAGAAACACTAAGTGAAATTGAAGCAAGAAGATGCCTAAAATCAAAGGGTATCAATAATCCAGTTGAAGAAGTAATTTACAAAAAACAAAATACAAAAATTCAAAGATTATTGCGACGAGATAAGGAAAAATATTTAAATGAACATTGCCAGAGAATTGAAAACTGTTCTATCAATAGGACAACTAAAGAAATCTACCAAGGAGTACGAAACATTACACGAAAATTTAAAGATAGATGTAATCAATATTGTTCCAACCTATACAAAAGTATAAAGATCTAACAACAACATTATTAGACTCAATGACAGCGAAGATGAACCATCGCCACTGCTAGACAAAGTTATAAAAGCCATAACAATTAAAGAATAACAAGAGCCCGGGAATAGATGAAATAACAGCAGAACTAATCAAGAATGCTGGCGAAAGTGTTGAATACTTATTCTACAAACTTTGTACAAAAATTTGGAATGAAAGAAGATGCCTAGAAGACTGGGTAAAATCAGTCTTTACTCCCATACCTAAAAAGATGGTGCACTCCAATGCAATAATAACAGGACAATTGCATTAATTAGTCACAGCAGCAAAATTTTGTTGAAAATTATTGCTGAAAGAATGAAGTTAAAGTTAAGAGAAGAAATTGCAGACGAACAAGCAGGTTTTCGCCCTGGAATAGGTACCAGAAACCAGATCCTAAATCTGAAATTGATCATAGAGAAAAACAGAGAACATCAGAGGAACCTGTACCTGTGTTTCGTCCATTACTGTTGATCACGATGTCCTCTGGAATAACATGAACGATATGAAGTTTCCAAAACACATCATCCAACTAGTGGAAGCCATGTGTGACCAACAACAAGCAGCTGTGGGAACCACTTGTGGGTTGACAGAGTGGTTCAAGGTCAGCCAAGGAGTGTGACAGAGTTGTATTCTGTCTCCACACCTTTTTAATATGTGTTATGAAGCAATTATGAGAGGTGCTCTAGAGAATTTTGAGGGAGCTGTAGATGTTGGAGGATACAAATATCAAATCTAAGATACACCGATGATATGGTTTTGGTTGCCAGCAGTATCATTGAACTGCAACAACTGCTGGACAGGGTTGGGGAAACAAGCGAAAAGACTGGTTTATTTCTTAATGCCAAGTAAACTAAGATCATGAATATTCAAAGATAGCCGGTAATGAACAGTGATGAACATGTTACAATCAATGGAGTGGTTGTGGAAAATGTGAAAGAGTTCACTTATCTTGGAGCTTTTTTTTACTAACACATATGATGATTCACCGGAAATTAAAGAAGAATTGCTATTGCCAAAAACGCCACAGTTACTCTCAATAACATCTGGAAAGACTGAAGCATTACCTTACGGACAAAGCTGAGGTTATTGAACTCATTAGTTTTCCCAGTTGCGTCATATGGTTCTGAGTGTTGGGTGCTGAAGAAGATGGACAAGAAAAAGTTCAATAGTTTTGAACTGTGGTGTTACAGACGAGTACTGCGTATTAACTGGACAGAAAAGAAAACGAAAGATGAAGTGCTGAGAATAATAAATTGTAAAGACTAGCTGTTGGACAACTTGAACAAAAGGAAACTAAAGTTTATTGGTCATGTGATGAGAAGTGAAAGTATTGAGAAAAACTTGCTGACAGGGATGGTGATAGGAAACAGAGGAAGAGGCAAACCGAAGACAAGACTGAGCGACAACATCAAAGATATTTGCGGGCTGACGATGGTACAAGTGGAAAGAAAAGTGCAAGATCGAGTTGAGTGGCGGAGGATGGTGGAGAGGTCCACAGCTGCTCAAACATGAGCAGACCGTTATTGATGATGATATATACATATCTTATTACATATATTATATATCCATAATCATGATCATATAATATGATACATTTATATTATTATGATAATGATAATGGTTGTTCTAACAGTACTATTATCAAAATGGTATCAGTTACGATAACTTTAATAATTTATTTTATTTAATAATAATTATAATGATTACTGGTTGATAATAATGATAATGAAGATAATAATAATTATGATAATGTGATGATGATGAAACTAATAATAATGAAAATGGAATGATGATATCAATAATAATGATGGTGATGATGATAATAATAATAACAACAACAACACAAAAACAATAACATTACAATAAAAATAATTATAATAGTAATGGTAACAATCATAATAATAGTAATAATAATGATAATAATAATAATAATAATGATAATGATGATGATAAAAAATCAGTGCGAGTGCACACGCAAATAGCCGAGTGTAAGTTGGTGCATCCATGTACACAAGCATCGCCCACGCACGTGTGTGAGCAAGCACGCTGATTTACATAATTTTGGGTAAATCAAACCTAGATACGATAGTTTGGGGGAGTCTATCGTAGATGCGATGGTGGGTTTTGGGGAAACCCCCAACAAAGATTGCCTAAACAACTACTCCCCTGGGAAGGGATCACTGCTCAAACCCCCCCAGTATAAAGACTTAGTCGGCTACATGATGTCTACAGGGCGCTAAGTGGTTCGTCAAACACAGTGCCCGCGGGGGACCCGACATGCCAATTGGAGGTTTAGCGCGGGATATCCAGCTTCTTGGCAGTGGGGCTAAAATGCATCCTGCCTCTCAAGTAAAATAGGAGGTGGGTGATAATGCGTCGCCCGTCACACGGATCAACAAGGGGCGCATCTCCCCCAGGGCAGAACTGAATCTACCTCTTCCATTAGTCAAAATCCGCCTGGTCATTAGGACGGGATAGCTCCCACCCCTGGCGGTTCAACTATTTTGTACTAACAATCAAAAGAAAACAAGGCTTAAATGGACAAGGGAAGAGATGAACGAGGTAATGTAATGCTTTGCTATGCACTCGGGAAACCTGCTGCAAAAGTTATGTGCATGTTTTTGTTGGTGTTCCATTGCCTCAGACTTCAATCACCCTAGGTCGCTGGTAGTGACTCGGTGTTTGATTTTAGTTAGCAGATCTAAAAATAATAATAATAATAATAATAATAATGATAATAATAGTAATAATAATTAACAACAACAACAATAACTATCAATACATTAATAGTAAATCGCAAGCCTTTCCTAGCCGAGCCGTGCCTTCCAGACTAAACATGGGCAAGGAGCTTAACTTAACTCTCCCAAGCATATTAGTGAGTACGTGGTAGGGCCCTCACTTCCTTTCCACGGAGAGTGCCGGAGTTACCTTTTAGGTAATCATTCTCTCTATCCGGGCGTGGGACCAGCACTGACTTGGGCTGGCTTCCCACTCAGTGGCTAAAATAGGCAATCGAGGTGAAGTTCCTTGCCCAAGGAACTTCATCCTATCTAGGTTCGATTTACCTAAAATTATGTAAATCAGCGCGCATGCTCACATACGCGCGCGGGCGATGCGTGTGTGCATGGATGCACCCACGCACTCGCATGCGGCGATTGGTGTGTGCACTTGCACTGATTTCAATGATAATAATGATAGTAATAATAATGATGATGATGATAAGAGCAACAACAATAACTATCATTACATTAATAGTAAATTGCAAGCCTTTCCTAGCCCAGCCGTGCCTTCCAGACTAAACATGGGCAAGGAGCTTAACTCTCCCAAGCATATTAATTACGCTTTGGCCTTGAAACTTCTAATAAAGGGGCTAGTGCAGTCTAGGACATATATCGTCAATAAACTAGCATCATATCATTATTAGTGAACTTATTCGTGTCGAAATCAAATACGTTAGAATTTAGCCACTAACTGAACAGAAGGCACTCACGCCTTGGTCATAGCATGGAATTAAATATATATATATATATATATATATATATATATTATATTTTATATATATATATATATATAATATATATATATATATATATATATATATATATATATATATATATATATATATATATATATATATATATATATATATATGTATATATATATATATATATATATATATATGTATATACATATATACACACACGTGTATAGATATACATATATATATACATACATATATATATATATATATATATATATATATATATATATATATATATATTTAATTCCATGCTATGACCAAGGCGTGAGTGCCTTCTGTTCAGTTAGTGGCTAAATTCTAACGTATTTGATTTCGACACGAATAAGTTCACTAATAATGATATGATGCTAGTTTATTGACGATATATGTCCTAGACTGCACTAGCCCCTTTATTAGAAGTTTCAAGGCCAAAGCGTAATTAATATGCTTGGGAGAGTTAAGCTCCTTGCCCATGTTTAGTCTGGAAGGCACGGCTGGGCTAGGAAAGGCTTGCAATTTACTATTAATGTAATGATAGTTATTGTTGTTGCTCTTATCATCATCATCATTATTATTACTATCATTATTATCATTGAAATCAGTGCAAGTGCACACACCAATCGCCGCATGCGAGTGCGTGGGTGCATCCATGCACACACGCATCGCCCGCGCGCGTATGTGAGCATGCGCGCTGATTTACATAATTTTAGGTAAATCGAACCTAGATAGGATGAGTTCCTTGAGCAAGGAACTTCACCTCGATTGCCTATTTTAGCCACTGAGTGGGAAGCCAGCCCAAGTCAGTGCTGGTCCCACGCCCGGATACAGAGAATGATTACCTAAAGGTAACACCGGCACTCTCCGCGTGAAAGGAACTGAGGGACCTACCACGAACTCACTAATATGCTTGGGAGAGTTAAGTTAAGCTCCTTGCCCATGTTTAGTCTGGAAGGCACGGCTCGGCTAGGAAAGGCTTGCGATTTACTATTAATGTATTGATAGTTATTGTTGTTGTTGTTAATTATTATTACTATTATTATCATTATTATTATTATTATTATTATTATTTTTAGATCTGCTAATTAAAATCAAACACCGAGTCACTACCAGCGACCTAGGGTGATTGAAGTCTGAGGCAATGGAACACCAACAAAAACATGCACATAACTTTTGCAGCAGGTTTCCCGAGTGCATAGCAAAGCATTACATTACCTCGTTCATCTCTTCCCTTGTCCATTTAAGCCTTGTTTTCTTTTGATTGTTAGTACAAAATAGTTGAACCGCCAGGGGTGGGAGCTATCCCGTCCTAATGACCAGGCGGATTTTGACTAATGGAAGAGGTAGATTCAGTTCTGCCCTGGGGGAGATGCGCCCCTTGTTGATCCGTGTGACGGGCGACGCATTATCACCCACCTCCTACTCTTACTTGAGAGGCAGGATGCATTTTAGCCCCACTGCCAAGAAGCTGGATATCCCGCGCTAACCTCCAATTGGCATGTCCGGGTCCCCGCGGGCACTGTGTTTGACGAACCACTTAGCGCCCTGTAGACATCATGTAGCCGACTAAGTCTTTATACTGGGGCGGTTGAGCAGTGATCCCTTCCCAGGGGAGTAGTTGTTTAGGCAATCATTGTTGGTGGTTCCCAACCCACCATCGCATCTACGATAGACTCACCCACTATCGTATCTATGTTTGATTTACCCAAATTATGTAAATCAGCGTGCTTGCTCACACACGTGCGTGGGCGATGCTTGTGTACATGGATGCACCAACTTACACTCGGCTATTTGCGTGTGCACTCGCACTGATTTTTTATCATCATCATTATCATTATTTATTATTATTATTATCATTATTATTACTATTATTATGATTGTTACCATTACTATTATAATTATTTTTATTGTAATGTTATTGTTGTTGTTGTTGTTGTTGTTATTATTATTATCATCATCACCATCATTATTATTGATATCATCATTCCATTTTCATTATTATTAGTTTCATCATCATCACTTTTATCATAATTATTATTATCTTCATTATCATTATTATCAACCAGTATCATTATAATTATTATTAAATAAAATAAATTATTAAAGTTATCGTAACTGATACCATTTTGATAATAGTACTGTTAGAACAACCATTATCATTATCATAATAATATAAATGTATCATATTATATGATCATGATTATGGATATATAATATATGTAATAAGATATGTATATATCATCATCAATAACGGTCTGCTCATGTTTAAAGCCTGTGGACCTCTCCACCATCCTCCGCCACTCAACTCGATCTTGCACTTTTCTTTCCACTTGTACCATCGTCAGCCCGCAAATATCTTTGATGTTGTCGCTCAGTCTTGTCTTCGGTTTGCCTCTTCCTCTGTTTCCTATCACCATCCCTGTCAGCAAGTTTTTCTCAATACTTTCACTTCTCATCACATGACCAATAAACTTTAGTTTCCTTTTGTTCAAGTTGTCCAACAGCTAGTCTTTACAATTTATTATTCTCAGCACTTCATCTTTCGTTTTCTTTTCTGTCCAGTTAATACGCAGTACTCGTCTGTAACACCACAGTTCAAAACTATTGAACTTTTTCTTGTCCATCTTCTTCAGCACCCAACACTCAGAACCATATGACGCAACTGGGAAAACTAATGAGTTCAATAACCTCAGCTTTGTCCGTAAGGTAATGCTTCAGTCTTTCCAGATGTTATTGAGAGTAACTGTGGCGTTTTTGGCAATAGCAATTCTTCTTTTAATTTCCGGTGAATCATCATATGTGTTAGTAAAAACAGCTCCAAGATAATGAACTCTTTCACATTTTCCACAACCACTCATTGATTGTAACATGTTCATCACTGTTCATTACCGGCTATCTTTGAATATTCATGATCTTAGTTTACTTGGCATTAAGAAATAAACCAGTCTTTTCGCTTGTTTCCCCAACCCTGTCCAGCAGTTGTTGCAGTTCAATGATACTGCTGGCAACCAAAACCATATCATCGGTGTATCTTAGATTTGATATTTTGTATCCTCCAACATCTACAGCTCCCTCAAAATTCTCTAGAGCACCTCTCATAATTGCTTCATAACACATATTAAAAGGTGTGGAGACAGAATACAACTCTGTCACACTCCTTGGCTGACCTTGAACCACTCTGTCAACCCAAGTGGTTCCCACAGCTGCTTGTTGTTGGTCACACATGGCTTCCACTAGTTGGATGATGTGTTTTGGAACTTCATATCGTTCATGTTATTCCAGAGGACATCGTGATCAACAGTAATGGACGAAACACAGGTACAGGTTCCTCTGATGTTCTCTGTTTTTCTCTATGATCAATTTCAGATTTAGGATCGGGTTTTTCTGGTACCTATTCCAGGGCGAAAACCTGCTTGTTCGTCTGCAATTTCTTCTCTTAACTTTAACTTCATTCTTTCAGCAATAATTTTCAACAAATTTTGCTGCTGTGACTAATTAAAGCAATTGGGCCTGTTATTATTGCATTGGAGTGCACCATCTTTTTTAGGTATGGGAGTAAAGACTGATTTTACCCAGTCTTCTAGGCATCTTCTTTCATTCCAAATTTTTGTACAAAGTTTGTAGAATAAATATTCACACTTTCGCCAGCATTCTTGATTAGTTTCTGCTGTTATTTCATCTATTCCCGGGCTCTTGTTATTCTTTAATTGTTATGGCTTTTATAACTTTGTCTAGCAGTGGCGATGGTTCATCTTCGCTGTCATTGAGTCTAATTAATGTTGTTGTTAGATCTTTATACTTTTTGTATAGGTTGGAACAATATTGATTACATCTATCTTTAAATTTTCGTGTAATGTTTCGTACTCCTTGGTAGATTTCTTTAGTTGTCCTATTGATAGAACAGTTTTCAATTCTCTGGCAATGTTCATTTAAATATTTTTCCTTATCTCGTCGCAATAATCTTTGAATTTTTGTATTTTGCTTTTTGTAAATTACTTCTTCAACTGGATTATTGATACCCTTTGATTTTAGGCATCTTCTTGCTTCAATTTCACTTAGTGTTTCTGCTTGTTTATTCTCAGATATCAAGGGGAATTTTTCTTTTTCTTTTTGGCGATAGTTTCTTAAGCAGCGCTCAGCAGGAGTTCTTTTCCTTCTTCCCACAACTTATTTGGTGTTTTATCATCTTCACACTGATTGAGCAATTCAAATTTGTTTCACACTGTAATTCTGTAATTGTTGTCAAGAGTTTTGTAATCGAGCTTTAGAGGGGATGTTGGACGCTCCATCTTTTTGAGTCTTATTTGAAAGTCGATAGTTAGTAGTTGGTGGTCACTGTTGCAGTCAGCACCAGGTCTTGTCTTGGCATTTTTTATACAACTTTTCCATTTCTGGTTCAACACAATGTAGTCAGTTTGGTTGCGTGTTCTTTTGTCTGGTGAAAACCATGTGTACAAGTGTCTTGGGTGGTGTTGGAACAATGTATTGGCTATGACTAGATTATTTGTACTGCAGAATTCAATAAAATCTTCACCTCTTTCATTTATATCTCCAAGGCAGAATTTTCCAGATGTCATTTTTTTAGATAATCTTTACCTACTTTGGCGTTGAGGTCTCCCATGATTACTTTTACATCTCTGTTAGGGATTTTTTCTAAAGTTTCTTGCAATGTTGGTTGGTCCGTAGCATTTTTATAATACTAATGTTATGAGGTTTTGCTGTATTCTGACTTTTATAACGCGATCATTTATTGAGCTGTACCCAATTAGTGCATTTGCAGTTTTTTTTGTGAGAATCATAGCAACTCCATGACTATAATTTCCTTCTTCTTTTCCAGAAAAAAGAACTGTCTTGTTTTCTTTAGTTTTGAAACTTCCATTACTTTTCCAATTTGGGCTCACTGATTCCTAGTATTTGAATGTTTTTATCTATCCATTTCGTTACAGACAGTATGCAATTTACCCATCTCTTTCATTTTCCTTACGTTCCACGTTCCGATTTTTAATATGTTTCTTAATTGGACATGTTTTCTTTGTCTTCCAGATGCATGTTTAACATTGTCAGTCTGGTTGCCCACTGACCAACGATCACCTTGATAACCCACGCGACGATGTGGTATGAATTATCATTTCTGCATTTAATCATTGGTGTAGAGGTTTGTCAGGAGAAAATAAAGTTGAGTGGAATCCCCCCGGCTCCTTCTCAACTCGCAGTCTCCAACTATCTAGGAGGACCTATCTCTGCCGTTTTTGAAACAGTTTCACTGCAAAACGCCAGACATATTGTTTGGTGAAACCAGTAATCGGTAGAACCTAAGGTGTTTTTCACCAGATTCCACTGCCCTGCTGCCGACAACTTCACAGCTTGGTGCCCTGTCAGCATGATACTAAATTGTACTTTTCATGTTGTGATGATCTTGGGGTGAGTACGTGGTAAGGTCCCCAGTTCCTTTCCACGGAGAATACCGGTGTCACCTTTTAGGTAATCATTCTCTCTTTTTAAGCGCGTTTGGGACCAGCTAGGTAGGCAATCGAGGTTCCTTGCCCAAAGGAACAACGAGCCGGCCGGTGACTCGAACCCTCGAACTCAGATTGCCGTCGTGCCAGCCTTGAGTCCGATGTTCTAACCACTCGGCCACCACGGGTCTATCATATATGTAATTTTTTTTTTCTTTTTTTTTCAACGGTAGGTTCATGTTTGAGCCGCCGTGGTCACAGCATGATACTTTATTGTAGTTTTCATGTTGTGATCCTCTTGGAGTGAGTACGTGGTAGGGTCCCCAGTTCCTTTCCACGTCGAGTGCCGGTGTTACCTTTTAGGTAATCATTCTCTCTATTTTATCCGGGCTTGGGACCAGCACTGACTTGGGCTGGCTTGGTCACCCAGTGGTTAGGTAGGCAATCGAGATGAAGTTCCTTGCCCAAGGGAACAACGCCCCGGCCGGTGATTCGAACCCTCGAAGTCAGTCTTAAGTCCGATGCCCTAACCACTCGGCCACCGCGGCCTTATATATGTAATACATACATATAAATAATTCATATATATATCATATGTATATATATATTCTCTCTCTCTCTCTCTCTCTCTCTCTCTCTCTCTCTCTCTATATATATATATATATATATATATATATATATATATATATATATATATATATATATATATATGTATATATATATTGATCTATTTTATTATTATTTTTTTAGCAACCATTCATTCCACTGCAGGACATAGGCCTCTCCCAATATATATTATATATATATTATATACATACACACACACACCACACACACACACACACACACACACACACACACACACACACACAACACACACACACACACACACACACACACACACACACACACACACACACACACATATATGTATATATATATATTGATGTATTTTATTTTTTATTTTTTAACAGCCATTCATTCCACTGCAGGACATAGGCCTCTCTGAATTCATTACTGAGAGGTTTTACGGCAGTACCACCCTTGCCTGATTGGATGCCCTTCCTAATCAACCGCGGTTTGTTCCACTATCTATCTATCTATATCTTTATATATATGTGTGTATGTATCACACACACACGCACGCACACATACGCGCGCACACATACATATATATATATATATATATATATTATATATATATATATATATATATATATATATATATATATATATACATATATATGTACATATATATATATACATGTATATGTGTGTGTGTGTATGTATATGTGTATGTATGTATATATGTATATATATACATATATACATATATACATACATATATACTTTATATATATATATATATATATATATATATATATATATATATATATATATATATATATATATATATATATAAATACACACACACACACACACACACACACACACACACACATATATATAGTGTGTGTGTGTGTGTGTGTGTGTGTGTGTGTGTGTGTGTGTGTGTGTGTGTGTGCGCTCGTGCTGCGTGCGTGGTGCGTGCGTGCGTGTGTGCGTGTGGCTGCGTGCGTTGGGTGTGTGTGGGTTTTGTGTGTGGGTTGTGTGTGTGGGTGTTGGATGTGGGTTG
>NW_023647174.1:5000-7348 GCF_015228065.2 Penaeus monodon
TGGCATTAAACTATATCATCGGCGTTCTTAGTTTTTATTTTTTATATCACCAACCTAATTTCCCTTTAAAAAATTTCAGAGATCTCTCATTTTTGCTTCAAAAATTATATTAAAAGGGGGAGACAGAATGCAACCTTGTTGTCCCTTTGGTTTTTTTAAAAATTCTTTTTAATCTAAGTGGTTTTTACAGTTGTTTGTTGTTGGTCATACATGGCTTTTTTTATTTTGGATGATGTGCTTCGAAACCCAATGTTTTTGTTTTCCCAGGGGTTTCGGATCACTAAAAAAACCTTCGAGTAAGGGAAACAAGGTATAGTTTTTCTGATGTTCCTGTTTTTTCTCTATATCAATTTCAGTTTTAGAATTGCTTTTGGGTCCTTTTCCCCGGGCAAAAACCTGTTTGTTGTCTGAAATTTTTTTTAACCCAAATTTCACTTTACAAATTTTAAAAAAAAATTTTGCTGTTTGATTATTTGTAATTTTTCCCGTTATTTTTTCTGGGTGCATCACCTTTTTTTTGGTAGGGGGAAAACTGATTTTACCCCGTTTTGGCCTTCTTTTTTCCCTATTTTTGTACAAAATTGAGAAGAAGTTTTCCCTTTTGCCCGCATTTTTTGATTAGTTTGCGTTATTTTTTCTTTTCCCGGGTCTTGTTTTCTTTAATCTTTTATGGGGTTTTTTAGCAGGGCGGGGGTTCATCTTCGTTCATTGGTCCAATTAAGTTTTGTTGTCTTTATTCTTTTGTATAGGGGTTGGAAAAAATTTTTCCCCTTTTTCTTTGCTTCTTTTCATCAATAAAACACCCTTTCAGTTTTGTGGCCCTTTTAAAGGGTTTTAAATTTTGTGTTGTTTACTCCTTTGGGAGGTTCTTTTGTTTTTATTTATAAACCCTTTTTTAATTCTCTGGCCTGTTCATTAAATTTTTTTCCTTTTTCTCCAAATCTTTTAATTTTTTTTTTTTTTTTTGTTTCTTTTTCCTGTTTTGATCCTTTTTTTTAGGCATCTCTTGTTTCAATTTTCATTGTGCTTCTTCGACCGGGGGTTTGTTTTTTGGGGAACTAAGCGCGCCGCGGAGTTCCCTTTTTTTCCCACACCTTTGGGGTTTTTATCTAATTATTATACTTAAATTTTTGACCGAATGTTTCAGAGTTTTTTAGCGACTTTTGAGGTGGGTGGACTCTCCTCTTTTGGTCTTATTGAAAATCGATAGTTTAGTTTTGGGGTCACGTTGCAGCGGCCCAGGGCTTCTTGGCTTTTTTTTGCAACTTTTCATTTTTGGTTCATCACAATATAGTCAATTTGGTTGCTGTTTTTTTGTCTGGTGAAAACAGGTCAAATTCTGGTGGATTGGGAACAAGTGTTGGCTATAACTAAATTTTTTGTACTACAGAATTCAATAAATCTTCACCTCTTTCTTTTATCTCCCAAAGGCGAATTTTTCCCCAGGGGCTTTTTTAGTTCTTTTGCCTACTTGGGGGGTTGATTGTGTCAAAGTTTTTGAGAGTGTTATAAATTTTTTTTTATTTTTACATTGCATGTTGGGTTGGGGCTAGCAAAACATGTTGGGTTTTTCTTTTATTGACTTTTTAAATGCGATCATTTTTGGGCTTCCAAATTGTGCTTTGCGTTTTTTTTTCGTAAAAATCATAGCAAATCCGGACTTAATTTTTTTTCTCCTGTTTTTTTCTTTTTTTTTGAAATTCCCTTCTTTCCCATTGGTCCATGATTCCTAATATTTGAATGTTGATTTTCCATTTTTGTTAAATAATTGTAATTTACCCCTTCTTTCATTTCCTTCTTCCCCGTTTTGGTTTTAAGCGTTTTTTAAAGGACCTGTTTTTTTTTCTTCTTTTCTTTCCAAAGCATTCAACCCTGTCAGCCGGTGGCACTGAACCGCGCCCAATAAACCCCGCACGGGGGAGTGTAAAAATTTTCAATATATTATAAATAAAAAATAAATAAATATTATAAATTTTTTATTAATATTTAATTATATACATTTTTCATCATTATTATCATCTACTATCAACTACACTATCTATCCTACTATTACTATCTACTAACAAATAAATAATTTTATAAGGATATGTAAAAAAAAAAAAAATAAATATATTAAATAAATATATATATTATTAATATATTTATATTATATTTAAAATATATTTATATCAAATAAAATGTGTTGTAAAATATAATTTTTATAATTTTATAATTTTTAATAAAATTTTTTTTAAAATTATTTAAATTTTATTTTTTATTTTTTTATATTTATTTTTTTAAAAAAAAAAAAAAATATATTTAATAATTTATTTATTATATTATATATTTTTATTTATTTAAAACAAAAA
>NW_023647175.1:0-7348 GCF_015228065.2 Penaeus monodon
GTTTTAGTAACAGATAATACTGTATATCGTGATAGTGTGTTACTTATTAGGATTGCAGATTAGTAAACACATAACATATATTGATATCTACTTATGTATGCCTATACACAGGATAGAAAATTCACTAATGATAATGTAAATTGTGATAATAATAGTAGCTGATACTATTGCTACCAGAAGGTTACCATCCAATCTCTTTCTACATCTACCTATTTATATTGATATATGTGTATATAAAAAGATATATATGTGTGTGTGTGTGTACACATATACACATACATTGATATCTATGTAAGCCTATACACAGGATAGAAAATTCACTAATGATAACGACAAATGTGATGATAATAGTAACTGATACTATTGCTACCAATATTACTGACAAATACTGACGCACACATGTATCCCGTAAAATAACAATTCGATCAATAAAAGTATTTAAATACACATATTCGCCAGTGTGTTCGTCATTAGGTCAGTGGTCCAGTCCATATGACAAACGTGAGAAATGGATCAGGAGTAAGGATCAAGTACTTGAGAAACAATACAATATTTTAGTGCAGCAAGAAAACAGAGTAATGAACATTGAGCTTTAATTAGAATCGCCTTGACATTTTCAAAATAAATAATGGAAGGAATCAGGGCACTCAGGCATAGCCAGGGGTGCTTTCGGCCTGATACTGAGCCTCGCCTTCGTACATCACATCCGCCACGTATCCGGAGTCCACGCTCACGGTGTAGGAGACCTTCTGCAGGCGACCGTCGGGAAGCTGCACCTGGTACGACCCCTGCGTGTCAGGGCCGTCGCGGGCCTCCTGATGACCGAAGTCGTTCTTGGTCGGGTCGTTTTGCACTTGATAGTTGAAGCTGTACTTCGCAGGCTTATGAATGAGAGATGAATTCAGTATGAAAGAAACAATATTCATTATTGTTTATTATCACTCTTTTTTTTTTTTACTGTCAAAAAAAAATTTGGTGAATTTACCTTTGGGTCAGAGGGAGCGGAATAGCCAGTGTCATGTTGAGCGCAAGCAGCAGCCAAAAGAATAGCAACAATTAGTACCTGAAAAGAAAGAAAATTTTTTTAAACAAAACATCGTATGGCCCTTTAAAAACTCACTGATCTAGAAACAAACGTCAATTTGACGTATGCACTGTATATTGCATAATGTCAGTAGACCTTCGAACCTTGACTGCCATGTCTGTACAGATGGACTGCAATTGTTATTACCTAAAAAAAAAACGAGCTATATTTACACACGAATTTCGGTGATTCCCCCACGTGACGTCAACATATGGAAAGCTTTATTGGACATTAGTGTAAGTGTACTTAGGGATATTGCATAGCGTATTTTTATGATTTAAAAAGTAGTGAAATTTATCACCGATTTTTTTTTTTTTTTTTTTTTTTTTGTGGAAAATTTTCAACATTATTAAATAGAAATAATAAAAGTAAAAATCAAGGGACATATTAACGCTCGCTCAGGGTAAATGGGCAAGTCAACGTTTTTTCACGAATTAATGAAGGTTATGATAAATAAGCACGAGACATTTTTAAAAAAGTATGTGGCAACACCCCGACAAAAATAGCAAAAAGAGTGGCTAGACCAGATTTTTCTGTCGTGAATCTGTACAGGGAATTGGAATAGTAAGTTGGTTTTTTATATATAATACACACATATATATGGCACATACACACAAACGTGCACTACACACACACACACACAAACACACACACAACGCATTATATAATATATTAAAATATATATTTATATATAATATATATATTTTTATATATATATATATATAATATAATTATTTTATATATATATATATATATATAAATGTTTTTATGTATATATTTTATTATATATATTAATTATATATTAAAATTATAAATATATATATAAATAATATTATTGATAATAATGTATGTATGTTGTTGATGAATGTAGTATAATGTTGTGTGCGTGTGTGTGTGATAGGTTAGATTTAGAATAACGAAGATACGGGCTATCAAGTAATAGAATTAGTCAAAGAGCCCTGGAAAATGTTTTTCTTAATCATTTCCCGCCTCCGGGAAAGATAGCTTGGATAGGCTTAGCCCCTACGCCCAAAAAAATTTATGGTAGAGAGAGAGATATTTCATTCAAGCGTTTATACCAATTTTTTGGTATGTATTTCCTGTTTTCCCAAGTTTTCCTTAAATTAGTGTAACAGTGTCAGGAAAAAAAAAAATTTTTCCAAATAAGATTTTTTGGGAGTTCGGGTTGCGTCATAATTTCCTTAGAAAAAACTCTTGCTCTCTCTCCCCGCAAAGCAGCTTTTTAAAACCCTTTCCCGAAGTCAATCCAAAAGGTTTTTTTCTAAAACCCTATGGAAGAAGGACTTTATAAAAGTAAAAAAACCTTTAAGGGGGAAATAGGGGTTTTTTACCTAGAGTACTCTTTATTCATCATTTTTTACTGGGGGAAAAAAATATTTTGAAGGGGGTCCAAACCAACCCACCCACAACCACCAAACCATAACCACACACACCCCCACCCCCCTCCAAACTTTTTTTTTATTTTTTTTTTTTTTAAAAATGTGTTTTTTTTGAAAAAATGAAAATGGGTTTTTTGTTTTTGAAAATGAAAAAATTTTTTATTTAATTTGGGGCAAATTTTCCATTGTGGGGGGGCCCTTTTTTTTTTGGTTTTTTTTTGTGTTTTTTTTTTAAATTTAAAACTGGTTTTTAAAGGACTTTTAAGAAACCCCCCCCCCCCCCCCCCCCCCCCCCCCCCCCCCCCCCCCCCCCCCCCCCCCCCCCCCCCCCCCCCCCCCCCCCCCTTTTTTTTTTTTTTTTTTTTTTTTTTTTTTTTTTTTTTTTTTTTTTTTTTTTTTTTTTTTTTTTTTTTTTTTTTTTTTTTTTTTTTTTTTTTTTTTTAAAACTGATTAAAAGAAAAATTTTACCTAAATTTGGGACTTTGAAAATTGAATTTTCTTTATATAGTTAAGTATTATACTATTTAGATAAAATTATTATAAAAATATATATTAATTATCCAATTTAAAATTTATTTCTTTTTTAAGGTTTCCCTGTTACCCCCGTGGAAATATCTTTTTTTATTTTTTTCATTTTTTTATGCTCTTATTATTGGGGTCCCCTTCCTTTCCCGGAAGGCCGGTTTCCCTTTTTTAGGTAATCATTCTCTCTATTTAGGGCTTAAAAGATTTGGTGGTTTTTCACCAGGCTTTACATCGGGGACCCTTCCCCAAAAAAATGGGGGATCCCCCAACAAACACCCCACAAAAAAAAAAAATAAACCACAACCACCACACCACACACAACAACATATATGTGTATGTGGGTGTGTGTCTGTGTGGTATTTACACATACCTAATATATATAATTATATATATATATATATTATAAAATTATATTTTAAATATAATTTTATATATTAATATGTAAAATTTGGGGGTTGGGTTTAGTATGTGTGGTGTGTATCCGTATAGTTTATATAATATAATAAATATATAATTAAAATAAAATTAATATATATAATATTTACTATAGATGAATGTATGTAATGAAACCAACACACACCACAAACACACACCCACACACCACACAACACACACACACACCCCCACCCCCCACCCACACACACACATCCCCACACCCACACACAACAAAAGCACACAGCACACCACACAACAACCCCACACACACACACACACACAACACCACACAACAACACACACACAAAATTTATATATATAATTATATATATATAATATATATATATATGCCATTGCTGGTGTGTGTTGTGGGTTTTTGTGGTGGTGGGGGTGTGGTGTGGTGTGCGGGTGTTGTAAACATATGAAAAAAATAGGTTTACACTAGTATCTCATCATAACGGTATGTCATGTTGAGCAGCGGGACCTTCCACCATCCTTCGCCACTCAACCGTTTTTTTGCGCTTTTTTTCCCATTGTATCATCGAAAAACCCCGCAAATATCTTTGTTTGTCGCTTAGTTTTTTTCGGTTTGCCTTTTTCCTCTGTTTCTATACCACCCCTGAAAAAATTTTTTTCTAAATACTTTTACTTTCTCACATGACCAATAAATTTTAATTTCCTTTTTCAAGAGCCCAACACCCGGTCTTAAAATTTTTTTTCTCCCCTTCATCTTTCTTTTTCTTTCGTCCATTTTATAGTAGTACTGTTTGAACACCAATTTCAAAACTATTGATTTTTTCTTGCTTTTTCTGCCCCCCCCCCATCAGAACCATATGATGAAATTTGGGAAAACAAATGAGTTCAAAAAACCTCAGTTTTGTCCGAAAGGGTAATGTTTCGGTCTTTCCAATGTTTTAAGAGAACTGTGGGTTTTTTGGCAATGGTAATTTTTTTTTTATCCCCGGTGAAACCATATGTATTATTTAAAAAACGCCCCAAGATAAGTGAACTTTTCACTTTTTTCCAACCATTCCATTATTGAAACAGTCCATCATTTTTCCTTCCCGGTTTATCTTTGAATCTTTTGATTTAGTTTTTTTTGGATTAAGAAACAAGCCAGCCTTTTTGCTGTTTTTCAACCCTATTGTGTTGTTTTAGTTTAGTGATATGCTGGCAAAAAAAAACTATATCCGGGACCCAGTTTGAAATTTTGTTCCCCCAAAATCTACAGTTCCTTCAAAATTCTCCCCGGACCTCTCATAATTTTTTAGAAAATGTTAAAGAATGCGGGACAAATGCATCCTGCGCACTCCTTTTTGACTTTGAAACCCCTTTGTTAACCCCCAAGGTTTTACGCGCTTGTTTTTGGGCTAATGGCTTTATTAGGGATGAGTGTTTTGGAAATTCCAAACGTTATGTTTTCAGAGGATATCGGACAACAGTATAAAACTTTAAAAAACAGCAACCCAGGTATAGGTCTTTTGAGTTCTCTGTTTTTTCTATGATAATTTTAATTTTAATCTGGTTTCTGGTACTTTTCCAGGGCGAAAACCTGCTTGTTTTCTGCATTTCCTCTCTTAATTCAATTTCATTCTTTAGCAAAATTTTCAACAAAATTTTGCGCTGGACTTTAAAGCAATTGTCCTTTTTTGTTGCATGGAGTGCGTCAAAATTTTTAGGTAGGGAGCAAAAGAGATTTTTTTGTCTTCTGGCTTTCTTTCATTATATTTTTTTTACAAAGTTTGTAAAAAAGTATTAACACCCTCGCCAGCATCCCGATTAGCTCCGTTATTTCATTATTCCGGGCCCTTTTTATTCTTTAATTTTTTTATGGCTTTTATAACTTCGTTAGCAGGGGGGTGGCAAAACTTCGCTCTATTTAGCTAATTTTGTCGTTTTTAGATTTTATTTTTTTGATAGGTTTGGAACAATATTTTTTCCCTCACTTTGACCTTTTCCTACATAAAAAAAGTCCATCTTCAGTTTTTAAGTGTCCCTTAGATTTAAATTTTTGTGTATGTTTCGTACTCCTTGGTAAGTTTTTTAGTTGTTTATTTATTTGAACGTTTTCAATTCTTGGCAATGTTTATTTAAAATTTTTCCTTATCTGCGCAAAATCTTTGAATTTTTGTATTTTTTTTTTTGTAAATTACTCTTTAAGATTATTTATACCCTTTATTTTAGGCATCTTCTTTTTTCAATTTCACTTAGTGTTTTTTTCAGATTTTCCGGGGGAATTTTTTTTTTTTCGGGATAGGGTTTTTAAAACAGCGCTCAGAAGAGCTTTTCCTTCTTCCCAAAATCATTTTGGGGTTTTATCATCTTCATTGATTTAGTACTTTTAAAATTTTTTTGACACGTAATTCTGTAATGTTATCAAGTTTGTAGTCGGCTTTAGAGGGGGTGTTGGACGCTCCATCTTTGGTCTTATTTGAAAATCGAAGTTTTGTAGTTGGTGGACTGTTGCAGTCGGCACCAGGTTTGTCTTGACATTTTTATCAACTTTCCATTTTTTGGGTTTAGCACAATGTAGTCATTAGGGGCGGTTTTTTTCTGGGAAAAAACCACGGTACAAATGTCTTGGTGGTGTTGGCAATTTAAATTTGGGTTAAATAGATTATTTGTATACAGAATTCAATAAAATCTTTACCTTTTGATTTTTTATCTCCAAGGCCCAATTTTCCCCGGGGTATTTTTTAGATATTATACTATGTATACATATGTATAAGATCTAAAAAATGAATATATTATATATATATATAAATATATTATATATATTTAAATATAACAGTTGTGGTGTATAATGATTTGTATAAATATTATATCATATGTATACATAAATACACATTATATCAGGGGTATATTATACATAAAATCTATAAATAAAATAAATATATTATATTATTAATATTATATATTTATATTATATATATAATTTTATATATATTGTGTGTGGGGGTGTGTGGGTGGTGTGTGTGTGGTTGTGTTGTGGGTTTTGTTGGGGGTGTGTTTGTTTGGGAGCAGTGAAATGGTTTTTTTGTGTTATGTGGTTATATTTATATATATATATTTTATATATTATAAATATTATTTTGGTGTGTGTGTGTGTGTGTGTGTTTTTGTTGTGTATGTGTGGTGGGGGGTGTGTTGTTGGGAAACAAAAAACGAGTCCCCCATCTTTCCTACTGGGGGGTGAAAAAACTTTTTCAGTGAGGTATGAATACATACCATATGTATAATGTGTACATAATGATAGAATAAATTTTAAAAAACAACACACACACACAAAACAACACACAACATATATATATATATAAATATATATATAATATATATAATATATATATATATATTATTTTTATAAAATTATATATATATTAAGTGGGTGTGTGTGTGGTGTGTGTGTATGTTTTAATAAATTTTAAAATAATGTTTTTACCTTTTTGGGGTGTGTGTGTGTGTTTCATATAAAATAAAAACAAACAAAACAATAAGTACACAAAACACACACCACACATACACACAACAAACACAACACACCACACACACACCCACACACACCACACACCCAAAAACACACAAAAAAATTTTATATTTTATATATAAAATTTATAATATATATTAATAATATAAATTTTTTTATTATTTTTTTGTGCGTTTTTTAATATAGATAGATAGATAGAAGATAGATAGATAGATTTTGGTTGGGTTTGTGTGGTTTGGGGTTGGGGGGTGGGGGGTGTGTGTGTGTGGGGTTGTTTTTTGGGGTGTGTGTGTGTTCCTGTAGTTTTTTTGTTTTTTTTTTTTTTTTTTTTTTTGTGGTGTGTGGGGGGGTGTGGTGGTTTTTGGGGTGTTTGTGTTTGGGTTAATACAATATATACGTGTTGTATATGTATATGTTAAA
>NW_023647176.1:0-5000 GCF_015228065.2 Penaeus monodon
ATTATTATAATTATACTTTTTGTAATATAGAAAAATATTATAATTTTCTAAAAAATAATAATATTGTAATGAATAATATAGTTTATATAATGTTATTTTTATCATTATTTTGTCATCATTATTATTACATTAATTGTTAATATTATCGGAAAAATATATTATAACTTTTCTAATAAAAATAATAATAATGATAATAAGAATAATAATAGTAATTACTATAATGTTATTTTTATCATTATTCTTGTCATCATTATTATTACATTAATTAGTAGTATGATTGTAAAGAAATATATTACATCTATTATAATTATAATGGCGACATCAAGTATAATGATACTGAATTGGTTATAATATCGTGATTATTTTCAATCTGTTATCATTACTATTATTATTTTTAAGAGTATAATTCCCTACAATTATATCTATCGGCTATAATTACAATAATAATGATAATAATGATCATAATAATTGCAATAATTAATAATGATGATAATAATGATGATGATGATCATGATGATCATAGTAATGGTGATAATTATGACAATAATTACGATACTAATAATAATTGTAACGATTTATATATATATATATATATATATATATATATATATATATATATATATATATATATATACATATATAGTTATTGTTATTGTTAGTGTATTTTTTATTATATTTTCTTATATATAGATATAAATATTAGTAGATCATATATATATATATATATATATATATAGATATATATATATGTGTGTTGTTATACTTATATATATATATATATATATATATATATATATATATATATTGTGTGTGTGTGTTAGTGTGTGTGTGTGTGTTGTGTGTTGTTTGTTTGTGTATTTTTTGTTGTGTCTATCGTATGTGTGTTGTATTTGTGTGTGTTATTATTATCAGTGATATATATATTATATATATATAACATTAGGTATAATGCATATATATATTGATTATATTTAATATATATATATATATATATATATATATATTATATATTGTGTGTGTGTGTATTTTGTATATGTATGTGATATTATGATAATTTTTTGTATTATATATATATATATATATACATATATATATATATTAATATATATATATATATATATATATATATAATCACATATATTTACATTCATACTCCATATATCTATCTATCTATCTATCTATCTTTTTTATATATATATATATAATATATATATATATATATTAAAATACATATATACATATATATATATATATATATATATATAAAATTTTAATATATATATATTTTATATATGTGTGTGTGTGTGTGTGTGTGTGTGTGTGGTGTGGTGTGTGTGTGGTGTGGGGTGTGGGTCAATTTTTCTGTATGTACTATATATACATATATATTGATATATATATACTATATATATTATATATGTATATATATGCATATATATAATATATATATATATAAAATATATATAATATATACATATTTATATATATACATATAAATATATATGTTTACATACATACAAAACACACACACACACACACACACACATATATATATATATATAGATATATATTATATATATATATATAAAATATATATAAGTATGTATAAGTATGTATGTATATCGACAGATACATATAAATATATATATATATATATATATATATATATATATATCATCATCATCATCATCATCATCATCCGCCTGGTCAGTCCACTGCAGGACGTAGGCCTCTCCCAGTCTTTTCCAACTTTGTCTGTCTTGTGCTTTTTGTTTCCAGTCTCGGCCCCAAATTTCGTTATTTCATCGCGCCATTTTGCCCATTGGTCTGGCCCTTGGTCTCTTTATATTATCTATAGCCCATCTGTTACATTCTTTGTCCATCTGTTATCCTGTCTCCGATTATATGACCTGCCCATTGCCACTTTTTTTTTTTGATGCCCCGCAAGTATATCTTCTATTTTTGTCTGTTCCCTGATCCACGTCGCCCTCATCCTAGTCTTAGGCTAATTCCCAGCATCAGTCTTTCCATCCCTCTCTGGGTACTTATTAGTTTCCTCTCCAGTAATTTTGTTGTAGTCCATGTTTCTGATCCATAGGTCATAACTGGTAGGACACTTTGGTTAAAGACTTTTCTTTTTAAACAAAATGGCAAAGAACCTTTTAGATGCTACTGTGCCCCTGCCAAAGGCCTCCAGCCTAAAATGATGCGTCGCTTATTTCCTCTTCGCTAGATTTGTTTGTCTGAAACAAAGTTGTCCTGGGTATATATACTTGTCCACTTCCTCTAGTATTTTCGCCTTGTACTTGTATCTGTTCGAACTGAACTCTACTGTTGAACATGATCTTAGTCTTTTTCTTGTTCATCCGAAGTCCGATTTTCAGACTTTCTCTATTTAGATCATTTATTAGTTGCTGCATTTCATTGCAGATTCACTGAACACAACAAAATCAACTGCAAATCTGAGGTTGTTTAGATATTCGTCTCCTATCTTGATACCCTTTCCATTCCACTCTAGCTTTTTGAATATTTCCTCAAGACAAGCTGAAAACATTTTTTGGTGAGATGGTATCGCCCTGCCCTAACCCCTTTTTTTTGATTGGTATTTTTCGGTTTCGGAGTGGAGCTTGATGGTTGCTGTCCCATCTTTGTATATATCTTCCAGTATTTTAACAATATACCTCCTCTACTCCCTGTTTTCGGATAGCTTCTAGTACTGCTGGGGTCTCTACAGAGTCGAATGCCGGTTCGTAATCGATGAATGCCATACACAGTGGTTTCCTATATTCGTTTATTTTTCCTTTATTTGGCTGAGCGTGTGGATGTGGTCTGTTGTTGAGAATCCACTGCAAAAGCCTGCTTGTTCTCTGGGCTGGTTAGAATCCAGAGGGTCAGAGATGCGAGTTGTGATGATTTTTGTGAATAATTTGTAAGTAGCTGAAAGGGCTTATTGGTCGGTAGTTTTTTTTAGATCCTCTCTGTCCCCTTTTTTATGTAACAAAATAATTGTTGCATTTTTCCAGGCTTTGGGAGTTTTCCCGTTGATAAGGCATTTGTTTGAAAAATTGGCTAGATTTAACTGATGCAGTTTCTCGTGCACCTATTATAAGGTCTATACTAATTCCATCTTCCCCCGGTGTTTTTCCCCCTCTTCATGCCTTTAAAGCGCTCTTTTTATTTCTTCTGTTGTGATGATGGGTACGTCCCCAGTTACCGCATTCGCTTCTATCCAGGGCTTTTTCATTTGAGTTGTATAGTCCCTGTAAAAGCCCTTTCCACTATTCTTATGATTTCATTCTTATTGTATGTTTATTTCTCCATCTGGTTTCTTTATTGCATACAATTGATTTCTCCCTATACCGAGTCTCCTTTTAACTGTTTTAAATGCTAGTACCTGATATCACTGTTTCATTTATTATTTGAGTATTGAATTTCCTTTAATCTTCCCTTTTCTTTTTATTTATAGTCTTTGTTAGTTCGGCTAATTCTATCTTGTCCCTGATTGACGATATTTCATAAACCCTACGTTTTTGCAAAAGCTCTTTAGTTTCTACCGAGAACTTGCTGGAGCTTTGCTTGACGTTCTTACCGCCTACTTCTAGTGCAGATTCCTTTATTATGTCATTGAACTGTTTGTTGATTTGGTCAATGTTGAATCTTCGTCGCTGAGAATGAATATCTGTTTTGGATTTTAAAGGGTTTAAAATTCTGTCGCTCTGGTTTTCAAGTTAGCTAAATCTGGCTGTGGTTTTCGTATGAGTTTACTCCTTTCCCTCCTGAGGTGTAGTTTAATTTTGGGCCTCTAAACCTTTCTATGTCGCTGCCAACATTTACTTTATTAATAACTACATATTTTGCTATATCGCGCGTATTTGAAATTAAGAGTCAATTTCTTTTTTTTATGTCAGATGGCGACTTCCAAGTCCACTTCCGCTCTAGTCTTTTTTCGAAGAATGTATTCATGATTTTGAGTGATCAGCCTCCGCAAAATCAACTAGCATTTGTCCCCTCTCATTCCTATACCTTTCCGTGATTCCCTATTGCGGTTTTCTCCTACTGTCTTTTTACCTATTTTTGCATTAAAAACTCCCATTATTATTGTGAAATGGGATTTCACTCTCTCGCTGGCTAAATGAACATCTTCATAGAAGCTCTCTATTTTTTCATCACTGTGGCTGCAGGTTGAAGCATAGACCTGAACAATCTTTAAGTTGTACCTATTGTTTAGTTTTATTGTTACTGAAACCACTCTTTCGCTTATACTATAGAATTCCACAATATTCTTTTCTAAATATTTGTGAACCAAGAAACCCACCCCTAATTCCTGCTTGCTACCCTTGGGTTTACCTCTCCCAAAAGAGCACATGTCCATCATTTAGTATCTTTTGTTCTTCGCCTAGTCTTCTAACCTCACAGAGTCCTACAATATCCCTTTGATGAAGAAAGTTCCTCAGTAATGCTAGTAAGTCGGATTCAGTTTTTCATTGTCCTTATATTATATGTGCAAAGGTTTATCAACGTGGGGCGGCCTGTTGTTGACCGGGGATTCTTAGCACCCCCTGCTCTGGAACAGTCCTGATCGCCGCCGTAACTCAGGGGCTCCTTCGCCCCCGGGGAATGAGGGCCGTTGCTCTGTTTTTGCAGTCATGGTTTTTTTGATTGAGAGGTGAACAGCCGAGTTACCTCCTCACCTACTGGCTTAGGTGTATCTTGGTGGAAGGGGAGTAGTTTTTGCCGGATGCACTGATAAGCCCCTCCAGCAGGGTTGGCTCTGTCTAGCGTGTACTTATCTGTCGCCACGCACGGCCTGCTCACTACACCAGGGGATACTCCCGTGACATGGGCTTAACTATCAAAGTGTGTATATGTGATTGTATTTTTATACACTGATTTATTTATGTGCATGTACGCCCAGTGCAGACACAGTTGTTCATCTACAAATGCCACGCATATGTTAATTTTCTTGCACATGCGCACGCAAGCATACACCTTTACATATG
>NW_023647177.1:0-7347 GCF_015228065.2 Penaeus monodon
GAGGGTGTTTTTGGGGGGTTTTATTAAATTTTAACAAAAAATAGGGGGGGAAACTTTTACCCGTTTTTTTTCTTAACCCCCAAATGTATTTCAGTGTTGGTAACCTTTATTGTTTTTGTTTTTATTATTATTATTTATTTTTTTTTAATAAGGTATGTGTCATTTAATAATGTATTCATTCCTTTTTTTTTGCTTTTTTACTTTTCCCGATACATTTATTTATTCCTTGTGACTAAGAGAACACTGCCCTTTAAAAGAGTCTGTTTCTATATAATTTCTTATTTAGACGTTGGTTATTTTTGCGTGTCGCAGGCTCGGTAAATGGGAATGTCTTGCGTCGTTCCATGGTCTAGGGCTGGACACTGCTGAGAAGGGAAAAGGGAACAGTTCTGGGAATCTTGCTGGGGGAGGTCAAAGGGGCCCATTTCTTGGTAAAGCCCTTTCGCCCCCCTACCAAGCCTGAAAAACTGAACCCTAAGCCTCCTCACAGATGACTGCATCCGATCAGGGGAGGACGGATCATCTCAGATCATGTTGGGTTCGTAAACGTTGGGCTGAGTATTTTGAACAGTTTACCGGGTGGATCCTCCAATATTTTAGCTTGGATGAAAGCGATGTCTCAGTCCCTGTGCGGACCCACCCATCAGCGGGAACCCCTACCCCAACAGGGGTTTTGGCGGGGATTTCCAAGCTGAAAGTGGAAGTCAGGAATGTGATATCCCCTGCTGAAACTGCTAAAGGCCTGGGGGTGAACCTATGGGCTGGGGGCCCTTCATCCCCTTGGGAGTCTGGCCATACCCCCCCCCCCCCCCCCCCCCCCCCCCCCCCCCGGCCCCCTATGGCATTCCCCCTGCCCCCATACCAGGAAAGGGTTTTTCTCGCTCACATTCTTCAAAAACGGACCCCAAAACCACCTACTGAGGCACCAGAGCCCGGGGAGCAGTCGGGTTTACTCCTGGCAAGCCCCAAAATAGCCGTATACTAGCGCTTCGAAAATTTTGTGGAACCCGCGTGAGTTTGGTCGTGGGTTGCTTGCAGCCTACCGCCCTCAAGAAGGCGTTTGCTCGGTAAATCGGGAATCGCTAGGGGAGATCCGGGCTCAGGGAATTCGACACAATTATTGGCCTGAAGAAGCCTCTTTACGGGTACTGAAAGTGCTGTAAATGTGGGGGGGGTATGTCGAACTTCTTCCCTGTTAATTAGGGGTGAGGCAAGGCTGTGTCCTTGCCCCCCCACTTTTCAACACTTGTATGGACTGGATAATGGGAGAGCTACTAGCCAAAGTCAGTGCGGAGCAAACTGGGGGAAATATTAAAGGCTCGACCTTGACTTTCCCGACGATGTTGCCACCTATCTGGTCCTTGGAGTCATTGGGGGCGCTTTGATGCATTTAGCAATGAGGCGAAGCCCTAGGCTTAGAGGTTCCGGACCAAACCAAAATTAGGACTTTGGGGGCCTGTTAGGGGAAACCCCTTCAGTCGATCCATGCTTGCGGCGAGGACGTTGAAGTCACAGAAAGTTTTTCTACCTTGGTAGCGAGCCATATCTTGGGTTGTCAGACCAGGAAGTCAGTAGACGGATTGGTCTGGCAAAGGGGCCATGAAATCGATCAACAAGAGCGTTTTAGATGTCGGTACCTATGCGAAGGACCAAGCTCGTGTCTTCAAGGCCTTTATACTTCCCGTTTTGCTCTATGGAAGCGAACCCTGGACGCTATCCAGTGCCTTGGAGTCTCGCCTTGATGCCTTTTGTAAAAAGTCCCCCCGCCCGGGTCATGGGTACAGTTTGGGAGACCCCGTGTCCAACCGGCGGTTACACCGTGAGACTGGCATGGGGCCTATTACTTGCATAAAACCGGGGCGCCAACTCAGGGTTTATGGGCCCCCTAGCTGCCCCCCATGGAGACCCTGCCCCCCAGGGTTTTCTCTCTGCGAGACAACCTGGGGGGAGGGGACTGTGGGACCCTAGGAATCAGGCTTGGGCAGCTCGACGAGACCGTCGTGAGGGAACTAGAGATGGGCCCCTGTGCCTGGGAGACTCGCCCCCGAGGGTCCTCGTGGGTGGAAGCGAAGGGTGGTGCGGCCATGCGCCCCCCCCTGGCGTTTTTGCCCCTTTTATGATGATTGATGTGATGTGTCATTTTATAAGGTATTGTTTTCTGAAATTTCTGGGAAACGGCGTCCTTTAGTCGAATTGTTTTCTGAAGTCTTCATAAATTTTCTCAATCTTTTAAACCCCCAAAAATGGGTCACAGAACAACGTGATTTGTTTTATTGTCCTTGGTTTTTTTTAACGGGGGGGAAGTGTTTTAAACCCCCTGGATTTTCCTGGGGAATAATATCGTTAGTTTTTAACACTGAAAAAATAATTCGTAGTGTTATAATTTTAAGAATAAACCATTTCATTTATCTAAGTTATCTTTTAATGAAAAAGTAATTTCTTTAAAATGAATACTTCTATAAGTCTGTATCGTTATCAACTTTCCATTGGTAAATAATAATAATAATGATAAAGAAAACACGAATCAATTTTGAAAAGGAAAGAAATAAGAGAAAAAAGAAAAAAACTTATGACAGCAGAAAACACGGTTCACGGAAACATCGGATACAAAGTGTTATTAAGTCTTCCTTTTTTAAGTAAATTAGTTTGTGAATATATTAAAACGCAACCAGCGAAATGAAAAATTTATTGTGAAAGACAAGATGACAGAATCGGAAGAAGTGAACAAAAGTGAACATATCAATAAAAGCAACGGCAATATTACCTTTATTAACGTTAATTACATTAAGCTCAGGATATAACTATCTTAAAACAAAAACGAAACTCGGAGTCGAACTTGGGTCCTATTTTATGAGCCTAATCTCCCTATTGACGATTGCCCTTGTGTTATGCATTATCTTCTCTTTGTCTTTGCCTTTGTCTTAAAACTAAAAAAATGAGATGTCAAATAATAACTGCCCTAGAGGTTTTAACGTGTAAAAGAACAGACGACCTTTCTTCTTTCTTTCTTTTTTCCTGTTTTTTTGGTCATCCCTTGATTCTTGCTGCGAGGACTCAAGATGACCACACTTGGTTTAACCCGACCTCTTGGCAAGAGTAAAAGAAAACGAAATGGGGGATATAGAGGGAGTACCATCTACATCAAAAAATTAACAATATTTTCAACATTATTGTGTCATCATTACGGTCATTACTTACTGTTGTTACATTACCGCATAGCTAATTACCAGCGAGAATGTAACAAAGTAAAGGGACTGGGGGAATGGAACCCGAATCCCATTACCCGCTTCTAAAGCGGGTTTTTATACTCATTAAGCCATTCTGTATTAAAAAAAAAAAATCACTATGGTATTTATAAGTATCATGTATTACTACCGTGTCCATAGTGTTATAAGTAATAAATGCTTTGTTTATAGTGGATTCTGAATAAAATTATTTTCCAGTATAAGTTATGTAAATCCCCTTTTCGCATTTCATAGTATTGGCATTTTATAGATATTTACCTTTTCACAGTTTCCATTTGGGGACTGTATTTGACCGCCCCAAAACATTCTTTTCTTTTTTAATTTTTACTTATCTATACATATCTTTGTACCTTTAAAAGTTGTCTTATTCCGTGATTAAATTCTTTGGACCCCATTGAAATCACACCTTAAGATTTTATAATGTATGTATGTTTCAGGAAAATAATATATGATGAAAATAAGGATCATAACGGGAGTAAACGACAACAGTAATACTATTATTATCATTATTAACTAAATTATCGGTATATTATTTTTGAACATATTTTCATTATCATTATTTTGATTATTATCAATGACAATATCCACAGATATTACGATAATAATTAATAACCTACCATAAAAAAAACTGAAATGAAATAATGAAGATATAAAGATTTAAAGATAGAAAGACGAAGATGGAGAAACAAGAAGAGAAAAAGAAAACGGATATCATTTGACGAAGGGGTCACATATTTATAAAGATAAACAATTTTTTTCTTTACTAATATGTCACCATTACCATTGTTACCGTTTTTTGCATTAGAACATAATGTAATTGCCAGCGAGAACGAAACAAAAAGTAAAAGGAAAACCTGGCAATCGACCGGCGCCCCCCCCCCCCCACCCCCCACTTTGCAGGCGATTGTTATAACTCATTAGGTGATCTTGGAGAACAACATTATTATGTATGGCATTAATAAGCAGAAGGCATTACCATGTCTATAGTTTTTAAAAATTTCCTTATTGTGTTCTGGTTTAAATTTGAATTGGTAAAGATATTTTCTTCGTAAAAGTATGCAAATTATATGTCGCATTTGATCAATACATTTAATTTACTGGTTTAAAGAAGAGGCTGGTGATAGCTCTCCGTTGGGGGATTTTTCAACTAAATCACTTGATCAGGTTCTTCAGTTTAATGGATTTAATTCATCTGATTGTCAATCGCCCTTTCCTTGTTATTTTATCTTTTCTTTCTCTTTTTTAATGAATTTGTGAATTTGTATCATCGTCGTTGGGTTTCTAAAAACCGGTCGTGAAAAGCCTTAATCCAACTAGGGCTTTCCTGGGAATGATATCGTTTCGTATGTTTCTTTACACTATAATTAGCCGTGTCTTGATTGCAAGAATACTTTGTTTAGTTTATAACATATTTATCGCTGCAGTGTAATTGATGGAAAGAATACACTATTTCTTTTTGGGTTTATATGATGGGTTATCAATTCCTGATGTACAAAATGTTTTGCAGTGTTTACTTTCACCAGTTTAGTTTACGATTGGTTTGTATGGGTTATCAATATTTTTCATTAGGGGAAATCCCTAATGATTGAGGTAAACACGATGACAATATAAAAAGGAAAGAAAAATCTTTAAAAAATAAAGAAATTTCGATTCACGAAATGTCCAGTACTGAAATGTTTATCAAGGAAATTATTATAAGAATGTATTAAGACCAACGATCGAATAAATGATACTGCAAAAAAGAAAAAATATATATATGCATAATATATTTTATATATATATATATATAATATATATATATATATAAATATATATATATTTTATATATATATATATTATATATATATTTGTGTGTGTCTGTTTTGTGTGTGTGGTTTTGTGTGTGTGTGTGTGTGTGTGTGTGTGTGTGTGTGTGTGTGTACATATATATACATTATATATATAATATGATATATTATATATAAATATATATATTATAATATATATATATATATATATAATCTGTGTGTTGTGTGTGTGTGTGTGTGTGTGTGTGTGGACAGTGGCATTATTAAACCCTTTTTTAACTCCGCTACGTCAAAGTTGAAGATATACAATCTTAAAACAAAAGGTCTCGGAGGTGAAACCACATCCCAAGCCTTTTTTTTCATCCATTAAAAAGTCTGGAAAGTGAGAAATTTAAATAATAATCAAATAGAAGTTTTAACGTCATAAAGGCTTAAAGAGCAGTCTTTGAGGTGAAGAACTTGGCGCACGACCTTGTTCGTGTAGAAGTTCGGGTCAACGAACCTTACGGCGCTGTGAATACCGTGCTTACTGATTTACGGTCCTCTATCGTTCAGTATATTTTAAACGACCTTTCATTCTTTTATTTATTATATGACACGACAGTTTTCTTAGATAAGATTAGGTAATTAACTTTTATTCTTGCTATGTAAATTAACTCATTAACCAGACGCGAGCTGACATGTTGGGGAAGCAACCATCCTTGTTTAAGTACGCCTCAATATAAACGTCAGAGTTTTTTGCCAAATTCATGTTTAAAGTCTTTTGTTGTTCATTTTGCACATTTCCCTTACGAACTCAGGTGAATAATGAACTGATTAACTTTATTATTATGGTTACCGTACATTGCTGTTAATAATGGGACCGTGATTTTCTTCTGGAATAATATTAAGTGACTGGGTTTAATTGTACCTAGATTAATTATAAGCAGTATTTTTTCTGGCATTTAAATGTTAGAAGATATCTTTGCGTTCACTCTTTATTATTAAACTTTCACGAATTTGTTTTTCACACTTATTTAAAGAGAGATTGTAAACAGATTAGCACATGACAACTGTTTTCATGGTCTTTTTCAGGAAATTTAAATTTATAACTGTTTTATAATCATTGTTATAAAGTTACTGTAAATTATTTCAAAGTGTTGTTCGTATGAGTAATATATATATATATATATATATATATATATATATATATATATATATATATATATATATATAATATTTGTGTGTGTGTGTGTGTGTGTGGTGTGTGTGTGTGTTTGTGTGTGTGTGTGTGTGTGTGTTGTGTGTGCGTGTGTGTATTGTGTGTGTGTGTGTATACTTTATTTTTTCTGTCTTTTTTTTCTCGATTATATATACTGTCGCCGAAAAAAATCGTAATTAAATCAAGTAATTTCTTAAAGGGTTAATTTCGTTCAGATATATGAAGGCAATAAAAAGCAGAAAGAAAAACAAAAGGAAGCAATTCATAAACGTAAAGGAAAATAATTATCTGAGAATATCGAGAGAAAATATTCTGTATTTTTATATATTGTTATTAATTTGTGATCTGCTAGGATCTCTTTTAAAGGCGATATTTCATGTATATATATATATATATATATATATTATATATATATATATATATAAAATATATTATATATATATATTATGTGTGTGTGTGTGTGTGTGTGTGTGTGTGGGGTGTGTGGTGTGTGTGTGTGTGTGTGGTGGTGTGTGTAGAGAGAGAAGAAAGAGAGTGATCGATTTTTTTACCAAAGTGAGTTTCCTTAAAAATATCAAATTATCCGTTAGTGACCAAGATAGTGGTTACTCCGATAATCACGTGGGAAGAAAAAAAAATACAAACATACATACATACATAAATACATACACATACAAAACAAAGATGTTTAGGTGGATGGATGTAATTCCAAAGCCTTACAGATATATATATATATAATATAATATATATATATTTATAAAATATATATATATATAATAAATATATAAATATATTATATAATTTTTGTATAGAATTATATTTTTATATATATGTACTTAATATATATATATATAATATATATATATATTATATATTTTATATATATATATATATATTCGTACTTGACATATACAATGGGCCTCAGGATGATAGCACCCTTGCAGTAAATAATTTCCTCATATGACATCATCTGTCATACAATAACGTACAATAATTTATTTGAATATTATGGTGTCATTACTGTTATTTTTGGTATAGAGGTGTGACATTTTACTGTGAGTTCATGTTATTTTTGCAGGTTATTACATGTTTTTAATTTAACTCTGAAAGTTTT
>NW_023647178.1:0-7347 GCF_015228065.2 Penaeus monodon
AAAAAAAAACGAACAAAACACACACACAACACAAACGCATAGTAATATAGAGAAATCTTATGAGAATTCACATTCTTTTATGATATTAGACCAGCTAAAGTATTGCGTTTCCCAGATATTGGCAAGAGAGAACCACGTCTACTCCTGATGAAGCTGTGAGATTTGCAGATACTTGGACTCCTGCTCATGGATCTCACACGAAATCGAACACCGGTCTCCACAGAGGTAAGAGGATGGTTCAGACCAAATGGTTGGTTCCAGAAGAAGCTGAGGAGAAAGCTCCGAGACCTAAAGTAACATGTCATGGTTGTGGTGAAGTCGGGCACATCGGACCACGTTGCCCTAAAAACCCTTTTGCTTTCAAACGACAATCTAGTTCTACCATCAATTTTTCATTTGATGACAACTCGCCTGGTAAATTCTTAACTTGTGGCACCATCAATGGTTCTTGGTTCTCGGCAAAGCTCCGAGATTCCGGCTGTTCTTGTTATTGCTGCTGAACACTTACTCCAGGATGTTGACCTGACATCATGTCAGTGGACTAGAGTTTCTTATTATCTTGGGCATACAGACACTTTCCCTCTAGTTAAATGTTTCATTCGATGTCCATATTATGTTGGATGGGTTAAAGCTGTAAGGGCAGAAATCAAAGTTTGCTCTGTGTTAATCGGGAACATTCCAGGTGTTAAAAGATCATAACCCTGATGCTGTTACTAGTAAATCTACTACCAGTTGAGCTGTGTCTGACCATATTGAAACTATACCGTGTACTGTACCAGTTACACAAATGACTAATGTTACTGATGAATATGTTGAAGCAGTTGAAACTAGATCATGTAAAATTAAGAGAGTCCATCCTCTAGTATTAGCAAAGTTAGAAGCTCTCAATATCACACCTTCGGAATTGGTCAAACTCCAGTCAACTTGTCCATCTTTGTCAGGTGTCAGGTGCAAAGCTAATGCTGGGGAAACAGAAGACATGCGCGATGGCTGGTGTGTATAAATATGAGGTAAGGAATGGTTTGATCTACGGCTCCCGTGTGAATTGCAAATTCTGTGAAAGGCGAAACCTCTCTGGTTGTAGCTGCTGACTGCCGGAAGATAATTCTCAGTCTAGTGCATGAAAGTCCACTTGCAAGCCATTTCTCACACCGTAAGACAGAAATTAAGGTAAGAGAACAATTTTATTGGCCTGGAATGGGTGCTGACATCAAAGACAACTGCAGGTGTTGTGAGAAGTGCTAGAGAATGTCCAGTAAAGTCATGATAAATCCAGCCCCATTACAGCCAAAACCTTTTATGACAAACTTTTCTCGTGTTGCGATCCCTAACACACTCCAGGTAAAAGACATTGATTCAGTGTCTGTAGCCAAGGCTTTACTAGTGATTTTCTCTGGTAGGCATTCCCAGGGAGATACGCTCACAGAGCTATGCAGTTTACTTCCAAATTAAGGGCTGAGTTCCACAAGTTCCTCAATAAAAAGCCCCTTTTCACAACTTACCCTCATAGTTGTAACGGCAGGATGTATACAACGATTTTCCATCCACAGGCTAATGGCATGGTTGAGAGGACCGATTGGTGGTGAAAAATGCCCTAACCACTCTACTGGTGACTTTGCCTCATGATTGGGATGAACTGCTTCCCTATGTTCGTCTTGCTTTTAATACAGCTGTTCATAGGTCTACAGGAGAACAACCATTGTACCTTGTAATGGGTCACCATGGAAGCTTTCCTCAGGTAAACACAAACTATATGGAGGTGGATCCAGAAGCTGCATATGTCCAGCAGCTACAGGAAGCTCGACGTATTGCTACAGAAACGTCCGTCCAGGCCTGTGAAAAATGGACCAGGTATTACAATAGGCACATAAACAAAAAAAAAAAAAAAAAAAAAAAAATGTGGCTGATATAGGTGACCTTGTACTCTTAAAAGATTTTTCTAAACAGGGAGGTAGACGACGTCGTACTGTACTTGGTCCTAAGGACCAACCGAGTGGTGGTGAAAAACGCCCTAGCCACTCTACTAGACTTTCCCTCATGAGTGGGATGAACTGCTTCCCTATGTTCGTCTTACTGTTAATACAGTTGTTCATAGGTCTACAGAACAACCATTGTACCTTGTAATGGGTCACCATGGAAGCTTTCCTCAGGTAAACACAAACTATATGGAGGGGGATCCAGCGGCTACAAGAAGCTCGATGCATTGTTGCAGAAACGTCCCCCAGGCCTGTGAAAAATGGACCAGGGATTACAATAAGCACACAATCAAAAGAAAGTTTGCGGCTAATATAGGTGACCTTGTACTCTTTAAAGATTTTTCTAAATAGGAAGGTAGACGACGTCGTACTGTACTTGGTCCTAAGTGGTTTGGCCCTGCAAGGATTATCAAGTCACTGGGTCCTGTGACAAGGATCATTAAGGATCTTGCTCCTCCACAGACGGAACGCAAGCTTCGTCTCAATCAGTTACGTCCCTTCGACGTCAGTGATGAGCTGCACTTTCCACAGTCTATGGGAGATGGTGAGGCTAATGGTTACCCTTCCCCAACAGATGATCCAGACATTCCTGACGATCTTGCTGAAGTGCTGTTACTCTCTGGCTGCCGTGTACCTAACAAGCTATAATCTTACAGGATGCCTCGAAAGGGCTGTGACCTGCTTCCTCTTTTGTTGCTTTTGAGTTTTGAACTGCACATTATTTATGTATCTTTTAGTTCTGTTTTGTTTGTTGTATATATATATATATATATATATAATAATAATATATTTCTGTTTTTTTTATTTAAAACTATTACCTTGATCTTATCCCTGCTCATCATATTTTCTTACTGTACTGTATTTTTTTTTTTTTTCATTTCATTGTTTGATATTGTTTGTCTTATGGCCTTGTCTGGCCTGTTTTTTTTTTTTTTTTTTGTTTTCCTTGTTTTGTTTTATTTGAGTTTCTTTTAATTTTAGGTTGTATTCTGGTTTTAGATATATTTATTGCACAGGATATCTTTTCATTTGTATGCAAATTGTGTTCACAGCTAAGTCTATGTACTAATTCAGCTCTTTTCGCAGGGTGTTGCCGTTATACGCTAGTCCAGCCGCAGTTATGGTTGGTATTAGAGGGCAGGTGTCGGCGTCTGTCCATGGTCGTGTCTCGCTCGTCCCTCTTCTCAGGACCTGTAGTGGCGGCCGTTGTCCTCTGTCGTGGGTGGTCGGCTTCCGATCGCTCCTCTCGTGGCCCGGTGCCTGCCGATACGTTCTGGAGTGAATGGGCCGGACCGAGCGTGAGGACCGCCGGAGAAAGTTAGAAGCCTTCGACGAACGTTGACGATGGAGAGGAGAAGATCGAAGTCAGGAGGGGAGGGATGATGTAGTGAAAGAAACTTCTGCATCTGTCTCTGTTGCCGGTGACGGAGCCGTATCCGTGAATGCGGCTGCCTCTCGCCACCTGAATATACTTTAAAGAGAGTATTGACAATCCAGTGATTGTAGTTTTACTTTATGTTCAGTTTGGCTTTTTAGCTTGTGTGATGTTTGCCTTTTTATGTTCAGTTTGCCTTTTTATCTTGTGTGATGTTTGCCTTTTTAGCTTGTGTGATGTGTGTGCATGTGTTGATTCTTTTAATCTTTTATCTCGTCCTCATTTTACTCTTTTTTTCTAAAGTTAGTATTCTATTTATTTTCCTCCTTTTAATGATTTGTATTTTCCTGTGTTCCTGTAGTCCTTTACTGTCAATTTTACTTAATTTCCAGCATCTTTATCACTTCGTAATCTTTTGGTTATCGTTTTATCTTCTAATTATTTTTACTATCCTTATTTAATTGGTTACGGGGAAGCTTTAATATAACTCGTTCATAGAGACCGTGCGCGCCCTCTAACTTTAAAAGGGGCCGCACATTGTACTGGGGCTCTCTTTTCTCTTATCTTGAGAAGCTTAACATCTCCTTGCGGGCGTCTCTTTTGCCGTGGTGACTGAGGATTTGGATGCTGATTTCTTTTCGCCTGGATATTTGTAAGAACGTGCCAAGTGCACATGCTATACATACAAACTGAATTAAGATAATCTGGTGCCTAAATTAATGTATAAATGATCAGAATTCTCTTGTTTACCCCCACCCTCAGTCAGTTTTATTTGTTCATGATTCTCTGCTGTCTTGCTTATTTCATTTTATCCATTTTTTTTTTTTTTTTTTTTTTTTTTTTTTTATCTTACCCAGTATCTGTTGTAAGGTTTTAAAATATTAGAACATGAAGAGTCAGACTCGGGACGCAATCACCCAACGAAGCCTAAGAATAAGGTTGGCAGTACTGCAGCCCTACACCATGGCACGCCCGCTACCACTAGCCAGGGGCGTTGCAAATCACTACAACTATATATTTTATGGTGGACAGTCAGTGGGAGTGATTGTAGAAAGCCGGTTGGCTTTATCAGTTCACTGTACCTGTTACACAAATGACTAATGTTACTGATGAATATGTTGAAGCAGTTGAAACTAGATCATGTAAAATTAAGAGAGTCCATCCTCTAGTATTAGCAAAGTTAGAAGCTCTCAATATCACACCTTCGGAATTGGTCAAACTCCAGTCAACTTGTCCATCTTTGTCAGGTGTCAGGTGCAAAGCTAATGCTGGGGAAACAGAAGACATGCACGATGGCTGGTGTGTATAAATATGAGGTAAGGAATGGTTTGATCTACGGCTCCCGTGTGAATTGCAAATTCTGTGAAAGGCGAAACCTCTCTGGTTGTAGCTGCTGACTGCCGGAAGATAATTCTCAGTCTAGTGCATGAAAGTCCACTTGCAAGCCATTTCTCACACCGTAAGACAGAAATTAAGGTAAGAGAACAATTTTATTGGCCTGGAATGGGTGCTGACATCAAAGACAACTGCAGTCTTGTGAGAAGTGCTAGAGAATGTCCAGTAAAGTCATGATAAATCCAGCCCCATTACAGCCAAAACCTTTTATGACAAACTTTTCTCGTGTTGCGATCCCTAACACACTCCAGGTAAAAGACATTGATTCAGTGTCTGTAGCCAAGGCTTTACTAGTGATTTTCTCTGGTAGGCATTCCCAGGGAGATACGCTCACAGAGCTATGCAGTTTACTTCCAAATTAAGGGGTGAGTTCCACAAGTTCCTCAATAAAAAGCCCCTCATAGTTGTAACGGCAGGATGTATACAACGATTTTCCATCCACAGGCTAATGGCATGGTTGAGAGGACCGATTGGTGGTGAAAAACGCCCTAACCACTCTACTGGTGACTTTGCCTCATGATTGGGATGAACTGCTTCCCTATGTTCGTCTTGCTTTTAATACAGCTGTTCATAGGTCTACAGGAGAACAACCATTGTACCTTGTAATGGGTCACCATGGAAGCTTTCCTCAGGTAAACACAAACTATATGGAGGTGGATCCAGAAGCTGCATATGTCCAGCAGCTACAGGAAGCTCGACGTATTGCTACAGAAACGTCCGTCCAGGCCTGTGAAAAATGGACCAGGTATTACAATAGGCACATAAACAAAAAAAAAAAAAAAAAAAAAATGTGGCTGATATAGGTGACCTTGTACTCTTTAAAGATTTTTCTAAACAGGGAGGTAGACGACGTCGTACTGTACTTGGTCCTAAGGACCAACCGAGTGGTGGTGAAAAACGCCCTAGCCACTCTACTAGACTTTCCCTCATGAGTGGGATGAACTGCTTCCCTATGTTCGTCTTACTGTTAATACAGTTGTTCATAGGTCTACAGAACAACCATTGTACCTTGTAATGGGTCACCATGGAAGCTTTCCTCAGGTAAACACAAACTATATGGAGGGGGATCCAGCGGCTACAAGAAGCTCGATGCATTGTTGCAGAAACGTCCCCCCAGGCCTGTGAAAAATGGACCAGGGATTACAATAAGCACACAATCAAAAGAAAGTTTGCGGCTAATATAGGTGACCTTGTACTCTTTAAAGATTTTTCTAAATAGGGAGGTAGACGACGTCGTACTGTACTTGGTCCTAAGTGGTTTGGCCCTGCAAGGATTATCAAGTCACTGGGTCCTGTGACAAGGATCATTAAGGATCTTGCTCCTCCACAGACGGAACGCAAGCTTCGTCTCAATCAGTTACGTCCCTTCGACGTCAGTGATGAGCTGCACTTTCCACAGTCTATGGGAGATGGTGAGGCTAATGGTTACCCTTCCCCAACAGATGATCCAGACATTCCTGACGATCTTGCTGAAGTGCTGTTACTCTCTGGCTGCCGTGTACCTAACAAGCTATAATCTTACAGGATGCCTCGAAAGGGCTGTGACCTGCTTCCTCTTTTGTTGCTTTTGAGTTTTGAACTGCACATTATTTATGTATCTTTTAGTTCTGTTTTGTTTGTTGTATATATATATATATATATATATATATATATATATATAGATAGATAGATAGATAGATATTTCTGTTTTATTTATTTAAAACTATTACCTTGATCTTATCCCTGCTCATCATATTTTCTTACTGTACTGTATTTTTTTTTTTTTTCATTTCATTGTTTGATATTGTTTGTCTTATGGCCTTGTCTGGCCTGTTTTTTTTTTTTTTTTTCTATTGCTTTTACCCTTCCTTGGTTTTGTTTTATTTGAGTTTCTTTTAATTTTAGGTTGTATTCTGGTTTTAGATATATTTATTGCACAGGATATCTTTTCATTTGTATGCAAATTGTGTTCACAGCTAAGTCTATGTACTAATTCAGCTCTTTTCGCAGGGTGTTGCCGTTATACGCTAGTCCAGCCGCAGTTATGGTTGGTATTAGAGGGCAGGTGTCGGCGTCTGTCCATGGTCGTGTCTCGCTCGTCCCTCTTCTCAGGACCTGTAGTGGCGGCCGTTGTCCTCTGTCGTGGGTGGTCGGCTTCCGATCGCTCCTCTCGTGGCCCGGTGCCTGCCGATACGTTCTGGAGTGAATGGGCCGGACCGAGCGTGAGGGACCGCCGGAGAAAGTTAGAAGCCTTCGACGAACGTTGACGATGGAGAGGAGAAGATCGAAGTCAGGAGGGGAGGGATGATGTAGTGAAAGAAACTGCTGCATCTCTCTCTGTTGCCGGTGACGGCGGCTGCCTCTCGCCACCTGAATATACTTTAAAGAGAGTATTGACAATCCAGTGATTGTAGTTTTACTTTATGTTCAGTTTGGCTTTTTAGCTTGTGTGATGTTTGCCTTTTTATGTTCAGTTTGCCTTTTTATCTTGTGTGCCTTTTTAGCTTGTGTGATGTGTGTGCATGTGTGATTCTTTTAATCTTTATCTCGTCCTCATTTTACTCTTTTTTTCTAAGTAGTTTCTATTTATTCCTCTTTTAAGATTTGTATTTTCTGTGTCTG
>NW_023647180.1:0-7346 GCF_015228065.2 Penaeus monodon
TTTTTGTTTTATTTTTTTGCAAACATCTGTTAAATATCAGTTGAATTTCCCCCCCCCCTTTTTTAAAACTTTTTTGCTTTTTTTTGTTTTCTTGTTTTCCCCAAACATTAATTTTTTTTTTTTTCTCTAAAAATTTTTTTTGGGTGCTCCCCCCACCATTTAAATTTGCTTTTTAAAAATCCCAAAAAAAGTTTTAGGGGCCATCAGAATTAATCTTCTTTTTAAAGGGGAAATTTCTGACATAAAAAAAAATTTTATGAAAAAAAAATTGCACCGTTTTTTGTTACAATCGCAGGGGCAAAAATTTAATTCCAAAAAGCACCTTTGTGAATTTAAATTAAACAAACCCCAAAAAAAAAAAAGATCAAAACAAATTTTTTTTTTTCCAAAAAAAAAAGAGCCTGTCGCTTGAAAAAACACTAACCTTATGGAAAAAATGAAAAAAAATTTAAAAATTTTCTTGATCTTTTGACCCCCCTACACCGCTTTTTCCCTTTTTAAATTTAATTTTTTAAACTCAAAAAAACCCAAAACCCTATCTTTGCTTTTTTTGTTCAGCCCAAAAAACCTGTGGCAAAAATCAAAAATATTAATGCCCCGCCCATCTTTCCCCTTTTTTTTTAAAAACTTTAAAAAAAAAAAATTTTTATTTTAATCATTTTAAAAAAAAAAAAGTAGGGCAAAAAAAAGTATACATCTTTATGAAATTTTTCCTATTTCATTCCCCCCCTAGGTCTGTAAAAAATTAAAAAATTTTCCAAAAAAGTTGCAGTGTCTTCAAAAAAAGAGATAAAAAAAAAACCCAAAAAAAAAAAACCCGTTTGGCCCCCTTCAATTTTTAACAGCAAAAAGTTTCCCCCTCATTAAACTGCAAAAACGAAAAACGAAAAAATAAAATTTGGTTTTTTTCCCCCCCTTTTCGGCCCCTTTTTATTTTTGTCCAATAAGCATCCCCAAAACCTGAAGCTTTTCAAAAACGATTTATTGCAAGGTATTTGTGCCCTCTTCCATAACCCCCATAAGAATTAGTTGGACCTTTTAACAAAAATCAAAAAACCCATTTTTCCCAAAAATCATCAAAAAAGTCTTAAAAAACCTTTTTTCCCCCCCAAAAATCTACAAAATAAGCCCCGGATTTTTTTTTTTTCAGGTCAAAAAAAAGGTGTTTTTTCCTTGGCAGAGGGAAAAAAAAATTTACAATTGGGGGAAACTCATGGGTTTTTTCAGTGTAAAAAAGGCTGTAGATAAAACCCCCATTCGGCCCCGCGGGCTACACAACATTTTTGGGGGTGAGCATTCCCACTGCCAAGGCCCCCCCCCCCACCCAAAAAAGGGGCCCCTCTGGGTGTTTAAAAAATGCCAACTAAAAAGGCCCGGGGGACCCGGCTGTTTTTTATAGCGGTTCCCCCTTGGTAACTCCTAAAAAAAGCTAAACCAGACCCTTTTTCTCCCTAAGGAGGGAAAAACCCCTTGTGGTCTGAAAGAAGCCTTCTTAGGGGTTAAAAGTTATTTTTTGTCCCCCCCAATACAAACCTGTTTCAGGTCCCGGCATAGTATTGGGGAAAAATTTTTTAAAATCCCAAAATATAACCCTCCCATAAAACTTTTTTAAAAAAAGCGAGCTTACACAGAAGGGGGGCCGACAAAAAAAAATGCCACCCGATCAACCTAGCCAGCACTGTTTTTTAAAGGGAAAAAAAATAAAACAAAAAACGTCCCCCCCTTTACCAGTCAAAAAAAAAAAAAAGTAAAGGGGATCCAAAAAATGCCCCATTTTTTTAGTTTTTGGGGGGTATTTTTATGTAAAAAAAAAAAAAATGGGAAAACCCCGGTCTGGAGATGCCCAAAAAAACTTTCCTTATAAAACATTAAGGGTTTTCCAAGACCCCCAATTATAAAACTATGAGAAAAAAAGGGTTAAATTGTGAGGGAAAAAAATCAACCAGCTAATTTGCCGAGGGGCCCAGAGATATAATAGAGCTTTTAATAAAAAAAAAATTTTCTAAAAAAAACAAAAAATGCTTTTAATTTGCACTTCTTTTTTTGGAAAATAAAAATTTTTTAAAAAAACAAAAAAAGGAGGGAAAAAAAAAAAAAAAGTGGGGAAACTTGATTCTTTCCTTCAGCCCAAACCTCCTAAATTTTAAAACCAAAAACATTTTTTTAATCAATCTTTTTTACCAGTTTTTTTTTTTTTCAAGTAAAGGCCACTGGGGGCGAATGAAATTTTGCAAAACAGCTGGGGAACTTTAAACTTCCTGAAAGAAATTGGGGGAAAAAATTAAAAAAAAAATAAAAACTTTAGAAATTGGGAAGGAGACCCCCTGGAAAAATTTCTGCAAAAATTGCAAAGACTCGGCAAAAGATTATCAAAAGGAAAAGAACAGAAAGGGGAACCAAAGCAGAAGAAAAAAAAAAAAACACAATGCCCCGGGAATAAAAAACAAAACTAAGTCCCCCCAAAGGGCCCCGTTTTTCCCCCAAAAACGAAAAAACGAAATCGATTCAATTTTTGGGGAATCATTTGACCCGAGTCATTTTTGAAATCGGCCATAAATTCCCCCAAACCGACTGAATTTTTTAACACATCTTTTAGTTTTCCAAAAACAGCCTTCGAAAAAGTAGGAAAGTCCCCCTTTTCTGTTGCAAGAAAAAAAGGGATTGTTGCTGTAGTGAAAAAGCGTAGACGGAGGCGGGGGGCAAAAAAAAATATGGGGGGCTCCAATAAATTTTTAGAAAAACATTTAAATTTTTGGGGGGCTTTTTTTTGGCATTTTTGTTTTTCCAAAATTGGTCCAATAAAACCGGAGAAGTTTTTTTTTTTTTGGACTTTTTTTTTTAGGAAAAAAACCCCCAAAGAAAAAAAAATTAAGGTTTGGTTGGAGGTTGATGGGGGCCCTCCCCCTCAAAGAAAGCAGAATACCAATTTTCCGTGTTTTTTCAAATTCGACCTGAAGAAAAAAAACTGGCCATTTTTCCTAAAAGGGAAGTGTATTTTTTAAAAAAATTAAAATTTCCACTAAAAAAAATTTGGGGCCCGGGGTTTTTTTTAAAAAAAACGTAAAAAGGGGAAAGGGAAAAAAAAAATAAAGACAGCCCTTTTTTTTTTCCCGGTTTTTGGGGTTACAATAATTTTAAAAGAAATGGAGCAAAGGTAGGTTTAACAGTTTTTTTATTTTTAAACCTTTTAGGCTCAAATTACAGTAGAAAATTACATGTATTTGCATGATCTATAGAGGGAATTTTTGGGGAAAAAGGCAATATTATTTTTGTATTTTAAAAAAAAAAAAGGAAAAAAAAAGAAAAAAAAATTATGGGATATGGTTTTTTAATTTTTTTTTTTTTTTGGGGAAAAAAGTTTTTTTGTATTGTTACTTTTTTAAAATTGTGGAAAAATAAAAAATGTTAGTCCCCCCCAACTTAAAAGATACCTTTCACAAATAAAAAGAAAAATCAGAAGAAGCCAAATAAACACTAGCATACGTGATGGGGGTATTATGAAAAATTGGGGGGGGGGGAAACCAGTCAGTAACCCCTAAAAAAGGTTTTTTTTTGGTTGTAAAACAATCTTTTGGCCGCCAATTACATCACATTTTTGGTTTTCACAGGAACATAAGGATCATAAAATACCAAAAAGTCGTTTTCTTTAAAAACTGGATGAAAGGAGTTCCATTTCATGATGCTTTCCCCCCCCTCGGGCCCCGAAATTTTGGCCTTGAACCCCCGATTTTAAAAAAAAAAAGGGGGGGAAAACCCCCCTCGCCTCAGTGAAATTCTGAAAATTCGCCATGATTTTAAAAAATTTACTCGAAATTTTTCTCAGTGTAAAAAAAAGATTCCCATTTGAAATTTAGCGTGGGGGGGAAAAACAAGACGAATCGTGAATTGGGATGAATTCCCCCCCATGAATTGAAACGAATCGAACGGTTGGTGTAAAAAAAAAAGCCTAAGAAGGGGGGCCACCAAAACTAAACCCGAAAAAACGGGATTGCCTAGGTTTTTTTCTTCCCAACCGAATTAAACCGTTTTTTTTTATAATTTTTTTTATAATTTTACATAAAAGGGTTAAGTAGCCAAGAAAAAAAAAAAAGGTAGTTTTTCCAGAAAAAAAAATTGGGTAAAAAAAAAAATTCTGAATATCCTTATAAAGGTCAGTTCCCCCCAAAAACAGGTACTTTCACTGAAAAAAAACCCCGGGGCGTTATTAAATCAAAAACAAACAGGGGTGCCGTAAAAGAAAAAAAAACCTAAACGAAAATTTTAAAGGAAAACAAGGGAAAAAAAAAGCAGGAACTAGCCCCCCCCTTTGTGAAAAAAACAAGAAAAAGAAAAAAAACAAAAAAAAAAAGAACTGGACAGTAAAAAAAAACATAAAACCCCTTTACCACTTCAGCAAAATCAAAAAAACGAAAAACCAAATACCTCGCCAAAAAAAAACCAAGTTTTTTGCACAAAATTTTGGAGGTAAGATTGCAGAGGTTTGCCCAAAAAAAAAGGGAAAAAAAAGCATGGCCCCCCTCACACAAAAAAAAAAAAAAAAAAAAAAAAAAAAAAAAAAAAAAAAAAAAAAAAAAACCCTTAAAAAAAAAACCCCCCGCCGGAAATTTTTTTTAAATTTTTAACTTTGACAATTTATTTTTTTTGATGATCAATTTAAAAAAAGAAACCCTCAGAAAGGGGGGCATTGGAAAAAACTCACCACCCTCAGGAATTTAAACCAAAAACCAAAAGCCTTCGAAGAAACTAGTGGGAAAAACAAGGGCGGCAAAAAAATAAAAAAAAAAAAACACAGGTTAAATAACCCTTGCTTTTTTGGTAATGATCAACATCAAAAAAAGAAAAATAATTCGGCAGTGTCGGTTTAAAATTGGCAACAAGGAGGCACGAAAAAAATCGCGAACATGTTAAGTTACAAAAAAGACTATAGTACGAATGTAAAAGTATTCACTGGAAAGCAATTTATTTCAGAAATGTCTCATATTTAGATTTTTCTTCACAAGGAGCCACCCAAGGAGGTCAAATTAGCCAACTTTCTAATGCCTGAGAAAATTGATGCTGTTATTATTTCATAAAAACATTAAAAACAAAATTTAAAAAAAAAGTTTTTGACATATTCTAAAAATAGCAATATTAAAAAAACAGAAATTAATTATTTCCGAAAAATAAAAAGGAACTAAAATAAATTAAAAGTTCCAAAAAATTTGGGCCCAAAGGGTAAAATTATCCTCACTGCCCACAAAAAAGATGGAAAAATATTAAAAAATGTTGAATTTACGTTTACATATAAGGAATATAGAAAAAAAGAATTTAAAAAACCCCAGTCTTCTCGGTGATATTCCCAAAGAGGAAAATTAATTTTTGGGGGTAGAACTGAAAAATGTTAGTTCTCGGGGAAAACAGCATACCTGGCTAACAAAAAAAGGGAAACTGAAAACTTTCCCCGGGCCAAATTTTATTTTCGTAACACTACCTTCTCGGATCCAATATGGTTATATTCCACCGTACCCTTCTCTCGGTCCGATATCAGTCAAAATTATATGTTAGAAATCTTCACCTTTAACTATTTTTCTTATAAACAAAAAAAAAAAAAATTAAAGTTTGTCCAAAGAAGTCCCGTGAAAAAACCCCGCCAATGTTCATTAAAGGAGGGGGGTGATTTTTTTTTTTTGCACTAATTGGGGTTAGTGTAAACTGAGGAATAGTTTGTTTTAAATGTCCCAAAAAGGGAAAAAATTCAAAAAGTGTAATAAATCCTGTTTGGGGAGGGGCGACCGTGCCCAGCTTCCCCTCCTATCGTCACAAATTATTTATGCTTTTTTATTGGTAAAAAATAGTAATTTCCCTTGTTTCGTTTTTTCCACTTATTTTTAAAAAGACGGGTGTATTATTTGTAAAAATCGTTTTTAAATGCTTTAACTTTTTTTTAATCACCAACAAGGTATTCGCCGCTAAATGAACTTGACGCGGCAAGGATAAAATTTAAAATATTTTCAAATCCCCTTCAAATCTCTCTTTTTCAAATTATGACAACAGGAAAGTAATTAATTATTTATTATATATTATTAATTAAATTTTATTTATTTTTAATAAATTTAATATTAATTTTTATATTATTATTATTGTTGTTGTTTTTTAGTTGTTGTTGTTTTTGTTTTTATTATAAGTATTGTATTATTATTCATTTATTTGTTAAATTATTATTATTGTTATTATTAATATTCATTATTATATTAATTATTTTTTCATTTTATTTATTAATAATCATTATTAATCAATATTCATTAATTTAATGATAGATTGAGATGATGATGGGATATGATGATTGATGATGATTTATGATGATGGATGAAAGGGTGATGATGGATGATGGGTGAAGATGATGATGAAAAGATTTGGATGATGGTGATGCGTATGATTGGATGATTGATTGTGGCGACCCAATAAAAACATGAGCTTGCGACCCCTAAACCTAGGGAAAAAAAAAAGGGGATTAAAATGTGAATTTTAAAATCATCCAAAAACCCAAGGATCATTATAACCATCTGATTTCATATTCCCCGTAGAATGTAAAAACCCTGACAAACATCCAACCAATCATGATCAAAAGATAAAAATACGCCTGGAAAAAAAAAGATCCTAAATTCCAATCAATACGAATTCCGAAAAAAGGAAAAGGGCACACAAGGCAAAAAACTTCTAATAAAAAACAACTGAATCTCCCAAAAGGAAAAATTCACAGGCAAACATTACAAAGAATCTTTCCCCGAAATATGGGAAAAAAAAAAAACCCAAAAAATTTTGGGGAAAGAAAAATTAACCCCAAGCCCCCACTGGAAGGGAAATGAAAACAAAACCCAATGAAAAAAAAACCCCAAATTTTTAAATTTTAAAAAAAAACCCTAAAACCGAAAAAAACAAAAAAATATTTTTTAAAAAAAATTTTTAGATGGGGAAAACATAATTTTTAAAAACCCAAATTTTAAGGGGTTGAAAAAGCAAAAAAAAAAAAAAACCAAAAAAAGGGGAAAAAAAAACCCAAAAGGGGGTTTTAAAAAAAACAAACAAAGGGAAAAAAAGAAAAAAACCCAAAAAAAAGAAGGGGGGGAAAAAAAACCCCAAAAATTTTTTTTAAAAAAAAAAAAAAACCCGTTAATGGCAAAATGGGGGAAGGAAAAACGACCCTGGGCAAACAAAAAAAAACGTTCCCCCTAAAAACCCGGGGGGCCCAAAAAAAAAAGAGTTCAAAAATTCGAAAGCAAAAAAAACCCCCAAAAAATTTTTTCAAAACCACCCAAAAACCCCCAAAATTCTCCTTTTAAAAGGGGCCGGGAAAAAAAAAAAAAAAA
>NW_023647181.1:0-7346 GCF_015228065.2 Penaeus monodon
CACACACACACAACAAACACACCACCACACACACACACACACACCCCACAGAAAAATTAACCTATTATTTCAGATATCTGTCTTTGCTCTAAATAAACCCAACTTCCATTCTCTTATAAAACTTTTCCCCAAATTACATTCCCATTTGCCTGATGGAATCGCACCGACCAGAATAATCTTCGCCTCTGATCTTTTATGGGAAGGCTGATAATTTATTCCCAATATGTGTGTCGGGAAAAATAATAACCCAAGGGATCTCTCTAATTTTGGGTTTTATGGAAAAGCTTGATAATATCCCCACAGTGGGGCTCGTTTATTGGGCCGATGATGCACTTCGGTCTCTTTTAAAAATTACTTCACATTATCAGTATAGCTTTAGAAACCCCTTTTCGTATCCAAAATCCGCTTTGTTTATGACTCCCTTTATTTTTATTATCTGTTTATTGTAAGATATAATTATAAATTATATTATATATATACTTTATATTAATATATAATATATATTTTATATATATATGATATATATATTTATATCATATTATTTTATATATATATATATATATTATATATATATTATATATATATTTTATTTTATATTAATATATATATATAAAATTATATATAATATATATATATAATATAATCTATATATATATATAATATATATATTATATATATAATATTATATAGATATTATTATATATATATAAAATATATATATATAATATACATATATATATATATATATATATATATATATACACACACACACACACACACACACACACACACATATTATATATATATATATAATATATATATATATATATAATATATATATATATATATATATATTAATATGTTTATATACATATATACTATATATTAAAAGTATGAATGAGAATGATATCTTCACAATACAAGAGATGTATTGGTCGGTTCGATTGTATCTTCGGCAGAAATACATACATCAAAGAAATTATAGAGCAAATATATATCAGACGTGAGCTGTTTTAATAACCTGACGACTGTGACCTCCCACTCATTGTTCGTGTAACTGTTGCCGTGACCTTGTGTCGCTGCGGCCTCGCCCTTTTGTTGGAATTTGTTTACTGAATGAATACTTCCATGTCCGTACACATACGTAAAACTGCAACAAAAAAAATGTGGAACGTAACAACTGTGGCCACGTGGCCATATACACTATTAAACTTGTAATAATTCACACACTTAACTCAATTAAAGCACATCACTGAATGCTAACAAACTTATAAAACATAAAATTATAATAATAGGATGAATAAACTAGTACAAAGAATGTAATTTACCTCCAAACCCCTACAATAGGGCCTGGTGCTATTAGGCGACCACAGCTGCCGTTGAAGTAACAACCGCGTTCAATACCCGTCTATGTATTCAACTTTGAAACATAGTCTTTTAAAACATTTTCATTCATCTTTACTTTCTTAATTGGGCTGCTACACTTACACCTTGGATAGTTTAAATCTGCCCGATGTTGTGTTGACATTAATCACTTAATTCAATTAAAGCACATAACTGAATGCTAACAAACTTATAAAACTTAAAATCATAATAATAGGATGAATAAACTAGTACAAAGAATGTAATTTACCTCCAAACCCCTACAATAGGGCCTGGTGCTCTTAGGCGACCACAGCTGCCGTTGAAGTAAACAACCGCGTTCCAATACCCGTCTATGTATTCAACATTTTCATTCAACTTTACTTTCTTAATTGGGCTGCTACACTTATACCTTGGATAGTTTGAATCTGCCCGATGCTGTCTTGACATTATTCTCCGTCGCGATATATGCTGCTTCCTTAATTTTTCTTTTCTGTTTGTTCAGTTCTCCATGAACTATTTCTGCTTCCTTCCAGTTCTTAGATGTCCAGCTTCAACTACATGTACCACCATGGCGTTGGAAGTCCTGTGGCGACGGATGTCAGCTCGATGTTCACTGATCTTGGTGCTGAAACCACGCCACTGTATGCTGTATCCATCTGCTGCAGTTTATGCGATACACAACTCTGTTAGGGTTTGCTTTCGGGCTGCTTCTTGTCTTGTATTAAGTCATGTATCTTCTCCCTGGATGTGCTGACGCTTCTCACTGTCTTACCGAATTATTTGCTGATCGCCTGGGAAATGCTAAATGACGGTAATATGAGAACATTATTAGAAGAGGGTGCAGGGTCTGATCTTGCGAGTATGTTTTCCGCCTTCTTTCTGAGGTTTAGCAGGAAGCCTCTGGGATATTTGTGTTTCATGAAAGAATTAATTACATAGGCAACCTCATCCTCAAGAAATTCATTGTTACAGATCCTCAGTGCTCTGACGAAGAAGCCAATTACAACACCAGAGTTTGTTTTGTTGCTGTTGGCGAAGTAATAATGGCTATAATCATCTTTATTTGTAGGCTTCCTGTATACAGAAAAATGTAGGCATCGTTACCCCGAGGATCAGAGTGTCCAGGAAAGGTAATTTCTGATCCTCTTCCTCCTCCACGATGAACTGGATTCTCTCGTGAGCGGAATTGAGCCGCGTCAGTGTATGATGCAAGCACGACCTTATGGGGACAATGACCAGGGCATCATCTACGTAACGAAGCCAGGTTGAATGTTTGCCGATTATATCCTTGTAGTTATCCCTCTCCAGGGTCTCCATGAACAGGCAGACCATGATTGCACTCAGGGGGGAACCCATGGCGAAACCACTAATCTGCTGGTATTCCTCCCCAGCAAATTCAAAGTAGCCGAAGTCCACGCATAACTTCACTAGGCGAACGAAGTGATGTCCCAGCAGCAGAAGTTCAGCATCTATCATGTAGCTGGTGACACTCCACTACTCGGACTGCTCCGTCTGTGGGTAAAGAGAGATTTTACATCAAAACTGGCAAGCTTTTTGTTTTATCACCCGGAACTCTGAAGACGGCTGATGAGGTCCCCGGATCACTGATTATAGATGTGGATATTCTATTTCTGTTACAGGATGTGGATAATCTATTTCTATTACCAGTGGACCACGTGGCTGTTTTCCACGTGGATCCAAATGTCCCAAATAAGAACCACCCGCTCAGCGAGGGCGGAGGTCACATTTTATATCTGACCTCGTTTGACCGGGAGTACATAGCCAGCTACCAGCGCGCTAAGGTCAGCTCCGCCCTCTCTCCGGGCAGCTGACCGTGACCTCCACGCGGCGCTTTTGACCCTTTAGACAAGTCGTAGCGTCGTCGTAGCGTGTGTTCACCCCTTTACGTGTTTTTGCGTCCCTGTCCAGCCACTTTTACTAGAGTACGCATAGCCGTTATAACTGGTGGCAGGGTGGCGCTGCATCCTTCCGGCTCGCAGCATGAACGAAAATCTCTAAAGAAAATCCGCTCGACCGCTTCAAGACATGGCTAAGAAAAAAAAAAAAAACGTAAGTACACGTTGGGCCCCTTTCTTATTTTTTTTCCCCTTCCTTCTCCCATACATTGTTTAAGCCGTTTTTTTTTTGTTGGGTTAAAAGTGCTAATGACAGCAAATGGCACGTTTCCCACTATTCTTCCACCTCAGATCGTATTTCCGTGCGATCGAGTATGTGATCAATAAACATGAATATCGTTCGTTAGTTATAATTAATTATTTTCTCTCTTTTTTAGAGATTTATATTGTTTCATCTGCAACGAATTTAACGCGTTCGTGATTTTATTTTATCACGAAAAACCATTCATTTTATCTCGTTCCTAACCCTCGCCCCCGACCTGACCTGACCTCACTTTCTCTTTTCCCGGTAAAGTGGCGGCGGGGGGGGGTAGGGTCAGAGTAAACCACTTGGTTCCCTCTAATTGGAAGCAAACATATCATTGTTACATTGCTTTTGGTGACACGTTCTATCGGCGCTAAAAGCGAAGCAGGTAACAAATTTGTATTATTTGGATATAGCGTAGGTCTTCCCCATATCATAGTGCACAGGTTTGCCCGATATTGCCCCGGGGTTGTGTAAACGCCTAATAGATCTGCGCTCCGTCGTTCAAAAGTAGGTGCAATAACCGCAAGTTATTCGTTCGTTCGGCTCCCTTTGAGTCGGTGTGACCCGCGGTTACGTCCGTTAATTAATGTAGGACTAGGGTTTAAGCAAAGAATCATTATTCGCTTATTAATAAACACCTTTCTCACCCTTTGAAGTCGCTTGCATGTTTTGGGTACCCCCCAAGCGTTTGGGTGATTCGTAAAAATTTGTATATCCTTCGGGAATTTTGCGAGCGCCCATTACAGATACGCAGAAGAGAGCAGGATATTATATTCCTGGCTCGAGTCGCTTCAGTCATATACGGCATTTGGGTATAGGATCCCCCCGTTATTGAGTTTTATTGAAGTCTGACGTGCAAAGCTGACATGTACCTGGGCAGTTCAGATTTCTGACCCCGAGAAGATTTGCTTGATAAAAAATTGGGGCAAAATTTTTTTTCATGTCACCATTCATCAGGGTTTACATTCTGTCGCATATCATCATATGTTGAATTCAATGTGGTAGTTGAAATAATCTTAAATAGCTGGCATTGCTAATTTACTTCAGTCTTGTTATAGCAAACGTTAATATTCGTGTTTGTGATTCATTCTCTGTGTGAGGTCACTCTCGCTTCCCTCTCACTTAACGATAGCTGTAACACACACACGCAAACACACACACATTCAGCTCACTCACACACACAGGAAAAAAGACACAGACCCTTTTCATTGTCTTAGTTTCGGCGTAAAGATTCTCTCTTTAGCCCGCAATTTTGTCTGTCGCTGTCTGTGTACAAATTACACTATTTCTTATCTGTGTGACGGGCTATTGGGTTTAAATAGATCTTCGCGGATCGCCGATGTCGTTCCCTTTTCTATTTCATATCTATCAGAGATGGTTTGTAGTTCAAATAGGTCTATGCGGACCGCTACTGACATCTCCCTCTTCTATTTTCTTCTTTACCTTGTGAAATAAACACAAAATGAAAAAAAAAAACGAAAATAATTTTAAAAAACCCAAAATTAAAAACCGTAAATTGTTATGAATAAAACCCGGCTAGTGGTAATTACCACCCCATCTTCTCTGTTGCCTTTCTTTTTTTCTTACTCTGGCCCTTACGTTTTATGATCTGGCTCCCCGACTTTATATTTGCAGTCGGACCGACACGGCACCGAAGGAGGACCCCTTTGGATGCTGTAAGAAGGACGTCATCGAAGATCGCCATAGGCCCACGGACCAGGATTTTCGTCAGAAAAGGTGTTGCCTGCCAGACTCCCCGTACATCCAGCGAACCAGCACCTTTGCCGCAGGTATCAGTCGCCCCAGAATGCTGTGCCTGGCGGACGCCTGCAGATCCGGTCAACTCCAGGAGCTCGTAGCGCAGTATCAGCAGCCCCCAGATGCCGCCCCAGCCCCGACGCCCCAAGATCCGGATGAAGATTACGAGGACGGGTGGACGCGAGAAGGACCTGGACGAGAATCTGTGAGGACGTGTGGGACGAGGACGCCGCCGAGTTAGGCCTGGGCCAGGACTACGAGGAGGTCAAGACGAATCCGAAGTCAAGGAGGACCTTTGCGAGACTTTCGAGGAGTGTGAACGAGGACGGACAGTTACACAGAGGACCCCGGAGGATTAGGACGACAAGGGCGAGAAGCACGAAAAGGCACCAGGGACGACCCCACGAGAAACGAGACGACCAGCCAAGTTAGGTCACCCTTGAAGGCGCCTCGAGGCGAGGCGCGAGTAGGTGGCCGAGCAATATAAGATGTGGATAAATTTTATTTCTGTTACAGGATGTGGAATTCTATTTCTATTACCAAATGCCCACGTGGCGTTTCCACGTGGATCCAAATGTCCCAAATAAGAACCACCCGCTCAGCGAGGGCGGAGGTCACATTTTAATCTGACCTCGTTTGACCGGGAGTTCGTGCTAAGCTACCACCGCACAAAGGGGTTTCAGCTCCGCCCTCTCTCCGGGCAGCTGACCGTGACCTCCGCGCGGCCCGATTATAAAAGACATGTCTTGTGTGTTTTATACTGCGTGGTATCAACTCTCAGAAATAAAGAGTCAAGCCGTTAAAAAGTATAAAAACCCTCTGTTCACCATTGGTACTAAGGATGATAGCCTTTATACTGTTTGACCCACATAGCGCCGGAGAGAGGTTTACCCAAACGATGGGGAAACGCTGCCAATACCAGAGGTGAAGATTTTCATTCTCATTCATTCCTTTATACATTAGTCATCATGAATACGTTCATTATTATATATATATATATATATATATATATTTTAAAATAATATATATATATAATTATATATATATATTAATATATATATATATATTTTATATTAATATAATATATATATGCAAATATATGCACGCACGCACACACACACACACACACACACACAACCCCACACACACACACACCAACACACAATACACACACACACATACACATACACACACAACACACACACACACACACACCCCACACAAACCACAACACTACACAAACAACACACACACACACACCACACACAAACACACACACGCACACACACACACAAATTAATATTTTTTTATATATATATATATAATATAAAATTTATATATATAATATGTAAAAACACATATGTATATGTGTGTGTGTGTGTGTATTTATGTATATTACACATATATGTGTCTATATACATATGTACACACACACACACACATGTATATGTATGTGGACAAAAATACAAACGCAGTAACAGAAGAAGAGGAAAACAGGCACAATAAGAAATGAAACTATATCGCAATGTTTCAAACTTGTCTAGGACTCCGCATTAGATGGATAATAACCGAAAATTTATATAATTTATAATTTTTAAAAATTTTTAATCCATCTAATGCGGAGTCCTAGGACAAGTTGAAACATTGCGATTTATAAAAAATTCATTTCATTGTGCATGTTTTCCTCCTCTCTTCTTTTTTACTGCGTTTTTATTTTTGTCCACATACATATACAGGTGGTGTGTGTGGTGTACATATGTATATAGACACATATATGTGTAATATACATAAATACACACACACACCACATATACATAGGTTATACCCTATAATTTTATATATATTTTTATATATATATATAATATATATATATATATATGTGTGTGGTGTGCGTGTGTGTGTGTGTGTATGTGTGTGTGTGTGTATGTGTATGTGTATGTGTGTGGTTTGTGTGTGTGTGTTTTGTGTGTGTGTGTGTGGTGTGTGTGTGTGTGGGTGTGTGTGTGTGGTGGTGTGTGGGTGTGTGTGTTGTGATGTGTGTGTGTGTGCGTTTTTGGGTG
>NW_023647182.1:0-7345 GCF_015228065.2 Penaeus monodon
CAACCCAACTGGAAATCTTTTATGATCAAGTCACTCCGCACTAATAATTACATTCTGTAAAACTATCAAATCTCCCCCTGGTCAACTCCATTTCATCGGAACAGACGTTGGGGAGACCGCTCTCGCCCGACTACGCATTGGCCACACCCGTCTAACACACTCCTATCTGATTTTCACAATCTGATCCACCTTTGTTCCTTCTGTAATGTTCCCCTTTTCAATCCCTCACATCCTATTATCGTGCCACGTTTTAAAACAACCCGTACCTCTGCTTTCCCCACCTATCCTCCCTTCACCGACCTCCCAAACCCTTTATCAGACATCCTTTCAGAATCCCACACTTTCTGCTTCAACAACCTATTCTCTTTCCTAAAACGTATACATAATCCTTCACCCTAATCTAACTCCTTACACAACCCGACCCTAACCCTTTCACTCACCAATTCCTTTGCCCAGCTTAGACAACTAATCACTAACTCAACCACCCTTTCCCAAACTTTAAACTATAGTGCTACATGACCTTAGATGTCTAGCACTTTCCCCTTGCTTTTAACCATTAACCATTAAACCATCACCTCTACCCCCACAACCTCCAACATCAACCACCCCATCCTCCCTTATTAATACCTTTACAGCCTTATTGCCCACCTCCCCAAAACACTACCCCCCTCAACACTACTCCCATCGTCACGCACCCGCCCTTCGACTACCCCTATCACTACAACAATATTGAATACCCTCTTCAGCGCAGCCAAATGGGACCGATTTTTCGTGATCCCTCCCACAGCTCCCTACTCTGAAAAACACCCTTCTCTTCAACAATGTCTCCAAAAACAAGTAGGTAAAGTCTCTTTCCGTAGCCGACCCGACCGCTCCCGTCTTGTCACAGTAACATCCGAAAACCAAGCTATAGCATTAACAAAATAACAGACATATATGGTAACCCCCATCCTTGCAGAACCCCATCCAACCCTCAATACTTGCACCGGGAACAGTTTCAATCTCCCCAGCAAATTGCCCAATCTATGACAAAGATTGGTCAGATTGTGGAGAAGACCTACTTGCCTTCTCACAGACTATGATGCAACGTCAGTACAATGCTACTCCATTCCCCCAGGGGTAATCGAAAGAAACCCCCCAACATAGCCAAAATTACCTTCCGTAGACATGACCTTCCTTTAACGTCTATATAGGAGGAGAATCCCTCCCTGTTCGTCCATACCAACCTCCTCCTTGTCAGTGCCAAAATTGTTGGCGTCTAGGACACCAGCCAAACATTGCCGTTCCACAGCCAGATCCCCCACTATGTGCCCAACCTGGCCATACCCGATCTAACTGCCCTGCACAATCCCGCACATGTGCCAACTGTGGCGGCCCCCATAATGTATTTTATGGGGCTGTCCCACCTACAAATTTGAGTCTGAGGTAGCAACTCTCAGATTCAAACTTGGACTCACACAAACGTGAAGCCAGACAAGAAGCACGTCGACGTGGTTTTCTCTTTTAAACTCCTTACTCCAGTAATCTGCTCATTCTACCAATTATCCAAAACCCCCCCCCCCTACATCTAAACCCCCCTCTTCGACCCCCTCCCTTGCCCCCATAAAACTCTTTTGCCATCCAAAAATCCAGACACTCAATCTCTACTCAGATATTTCAATCACCACCACAAACCCCAACACCTTCCCCTCTCCCTCCTCGCACAAACCCGTAACAGACAGAACAAACGTTCCACCCCCTCTTCCCCTACCACACAATCACCTCCACCTTCCTTTACTCCTTTGCTTGAGACACCATCCTCTCTTCCCCCCCTCACAAGAAATCCTATTCCCCCAAAACTCCCAAACCAACTCCTTAGAAGAAACCATTAAAAATATTCAAGATTACCTAATGAAAACTGACACTAAACCTCCAAATCTTACAACTCCTGCTCCTTCCACACTCCAATTAACTGCTGATATCCATCCTCCTCCTAACGATATCCCCCCTACACCCAATCCCCTAACCCCCCCCCAACACAACCCATCCCCCCCGACCCCAACCCCAACCCCGCCCACATTGCCCCTCCCACCATCCCCTCTATCCCTTCCACTCCTCCTGGATACACACGTGAATCCCTTATGTCCCAAGTATCCCTCCTCAGACCCTCCATCTCCTAATACCCCTCCTAGTAAACACCAACTCCCACCACCTCCCCCACCTCAGACCTCCCAGTCCTTTTCGCACACCCTCTAGCTGCTTCCCCCCTCAAAATCAGTAAAGTATAACTATCCTTCATTGGAATATTCGCGGTTCCGCTCCCACAGACCTGACCTTCGTCATATCCTTTCCTTTTTATAGTCTATCTATTGTATGCCTTCAAGAGACCTTTCTAACACATCCTCCCAATACCAATCCCCAATTATCATTTTGTCTCATCCCCACATTCCCTTATGTCTCATCCATACTTTCATCAGAAAAACACCTTATGTCACACCTCCCTTTTAAAAACCAATTCCCTTGCACATTATCCGTATCTTCCTTCATCGTTGGATCACAGTGATATCAGTCTACTTCTCCCCATCCCACCCCATTGACTTTGTTGCTTTTGAAATCTAATTTCCCAACTTCCCACCTTTCCTCATAGTTGGTGACTTTAACTGCCGCCACACTCTATGGGTGATCTATCACAAACTCCCGGGGCCCGATCTCTAGAGCGCTTCCTCTCCACAGCTGACCTTACTATACTAAATTCAGATCGCCCCACACCATTTTTGATACACGCACGCAATCTTTTTCATGCATTGACCTCGCTCTATGCTCCCCTTCTCTTCATTTAGATTTCCACGGGTCAGTCTTAGACCACTTTCCTATAGTAAACCATTTTCCAGTTCTCCTTTCTCCTACTTCATACGTACCACTCCCTAACTCCCCACGCTGGTGTTTTGATAGAGCTGACTGGCATACTTTCACTTCACTCTCTGCTATTCATACCCCTCCATCCTCCCCCACTTCCATTTCAGAAATGATACAGTGTTTCACAAATACAATCATAAGAGCTGGCACATACAGCTATCCCTCGAACCTCAAGACCATATACCTCCAAATGTGTTCCATGGTGAATTCGATTGCACTAAAGCACTTCGCTTAAAACGTGCAGCCTGGAACAGTTACCGCTACAAGAGAGGTACTCCAAATCAACTATCACCCTTATCTCCTTTAAAAGAGGGATCTGGCCAATCTCCGTCGTACAATCCGAATAGTAAAATAAATAGCTGGCAAATTATGTTTTATCAATTACATCCTTTTACCTCTATCTCAAATGTTTGGCGCCGAATCCATAAACTATCAGGGAAACATCCCCCCCCATCCTGCCCCTGTCCTCCATATTCGAAATACCCTATTTCTGATCCCCTCCAAGTCGCTAATGAACTGGGTGATTATTTCAGCCAGGTCAGTAGTGGTTCTCACCTATCTTCACACTTCTCTTCTATTAAGACCACCAGGAACGTACCCCCCATTTCCCTTTACCCCATCCTCTGATGAGTCCTATAATGCCCCATTTTCTTCCTCTGAACTCATTGCTGCCCTACAATTTTGCGTAACACTCTGAAGGCCCTGACGGTATTCACTACCGTATGCCCCGGCAACTCCCATCTTCCTCCTTATCCTTCCTCTTAAAAATTTACAACCACATTTGGACATCAGGAAATTTCCTTCTAATTGGCGAGGGGCTCTTATCCTTCCCTTCCCGAAACCCAATAAATCGGGTACCCTTCCTCAAGACTATCGCCCCATCGCACTAACTAGCTGCTTGTGCAAACTATTAGAGCGAATGGTGAACTTCCGCTTAATGTGGTATCTTGAATCTCACAATCTTCTCTCTCCCTTTCCCAATTCGTTTTCGCCGTGCCAGAAGCACAGCTGACCCCCTAGCTCATTTTGAGACATATATTACATCTGCATTTGCACCCATGAATCCGTACTAGCTATTTTTTTTTATCTAGAAAAAGCATATGATACGACATGGGGGTACCATATCCTCCAACAATTGTTCCCTCTCTAGGCATACGTGGAAACATGGTGTCTTCATAAAGTCCTTCCTCTCCCAACGCCTTTCCGGTCAAATCGCCTCTGCCACATCCTCTTTTTTTCCCCAAATCGAAGGTGTCCCACAAGGCAGTGTGCTCAGTACCACTTTATTCCTTCTTGCTGTTAATGATATTGTCTCAGTTTTACCACCAGGAGCCCCCGGGCATCACTATATGTTTATGATTTAACATCTATGCCTCTGGCACATCCATACCAAATCTCTACCAATTTCTTCAATCTGCAATCTCATCAGTATCTTCCTGGGGCACAAACCAGGCCTTCCGCTTTTCTACCTCTAAATCTTTCTCCATTTTTTCTCTCGCTCACGTGTAGGGCCTCTACCCCCACTCTTCTTATATGGCACTCCCCTCCAATGCCGTTCCTCTGGCAAATTCCTAGGTGTCATTTTTGACTCCAACTGTCCTGGCGAGACCCATTTCTAAACCATTAAAGAAAAGCTCTCCACCGTCTTCGAATCTTAAAAACTCTCTCCCATATATCATGGGGCTCAGATCGCAAAACTCTCCTTCATCTTCATGTTACTTTGATCCTCTCCACTCTTGATTATGGATGCCATATCTACTCCTCTGCCTCAACTTCTCTCCTTGCCCATCTTTATTTCAATCCATCACTGTGGTCTTCGCTTAGCACTAGCGCCTTTCGCTCCTCCCCAGTTTTAGAGCCTGTACCTGAATCAGGCATACCATCTCTATCTCGACGTCGTGCCCCTTTTCTCTCTCCGATGCTATGTTCGATTTTTCCCCCAATTTTCCCTCACTAAACTAAATTTTCCACAACCCCTACTTCTTACCTTAGCTTCATCTCCACGATTACCTACTCCTTTCTCAACCGCTATGGATACCCTCCTCTCACATTCCCCTTTCCCCCATCTCCAACCTCTCCCATTCTCTGTCCAATCCGTCCCTCCATGGCTCATACCTCACCCCCATATTTGCTCTTCTGTTTTCCCCGACCCACCAAAAACAAATATCCCTCCTACTGTCCTTCTCACACATTTCCTTGACCATGTCTCCACTCATTCCTCTAGTATTCACGTATATACTGATGGCTCCAAATCCACCTCCGGTGCTGGTTTTGCAGTAATCTTCCCAACTCGTACTTTCAAATACTCCCTTCCTCCTGAATCCAGTGTCCTTTACTACAGAATTGTATGCACTCCTTTTTGCTCTAAAACACATATACTCACTTTCCTCTTCCTCTTTTACAATTTTTACTGACTCCCGTAACTCATTAACTCTCATAAAGTCAAAACACACCACCAACCCCCTTTTTGTAAGATCCCGAACTGGTTGTTCTACCTGTCCACACGCCCTAAAAAAAATCAAATTTTTCTGGGTGCCCAGGGCCATGTTGGAATCCCCGGCAATGAACAGGCAGATACACTACACGCCCGCCCCTATGTCCACATCATACCAACCACGCTTCTCCCCATTCCCAGCCACGGATTATTACCCCCAAATTTAAGACCTTCTTGTATAATCGATGCAATCTTTTTTGGTCAAGCCTCCGCACTAATAAATTACATTCTGTAAAACTATCAATCTTTCCCCCTGGTCACTCCATTTCATCGGAACAGACGTTGGGAGACTGCTCTCGCCCGATTACGCATTGGCACACCCGTCTAACACACCCTATCTGATGTCACAATCTGATCCACCCTTATGTTCCTTTGTAATGTTCCCCTTTTCACATCCTATTATCACATCCTATTATCGTGCCCACGTTTTGAAACAACCCGTACCTCTGCTTTCCCCCATCTATCCTCCCTTCACCGACCTCCCAACCTATCAGACATCCTTTCAGAATCCCACACTTTCTGCTTCAACAACCTATTCTCTTTCCTCAAACGCATACATATCCTTCATCTAATCTAACTCCTTACCACAAACCCGACCCTAACCCTTTCACTCACCAATTCCTTTGCCCAGCTTAACAACTAATACTACTCAACCACCCTTCCCAAACATTAACTATAGTGCTACATGACCCTAGATGTCTAGCACATTCTCTCTGCTTTTAACCATTAACCATTCCATTTCCATTCTATGTAGATGTTTTAATCTTCTGTGTTTGGATGTTAGTCTTGCATGATGCATGTCTAATTTTCTGTACTTTGCTCTGGTCTATGGTTTTAGGATGTTCTCTATGATGAGATAATTTTTTGTTTAAGATTCTTTTTAAATTTGATTCCCATTGTTAGTATTTTATTTTATTTCTTTTATGATAAAATTTGGGTCTTGTGGCATGGGCATGGGATTATTGATGTCATGGGCTTTCTTTGCAGCTAGATCGGCAATTATGTTTCCCTTTATATTTTTGTGTGATGAAATCCTTTGAACCATAAATCTTTTCTTTTTGTGTTGAAAGTATATTTGTTTTTGAATTTCATATGTGGTTTGTTTGTAGTTTAATGGTTTGGGATTTTGTATTAGTTGTAGTAATGATAATAAATCTGATACTGTTACTGTATTATTCAGTTTGTTGTTCATTAGATAATTCAATCCTTGTTTTATGGCAAATAATTCTGCATGAATGATTTATTTTAGGGGGTAATATTCAACTAGTTATTTTTATGTTCTGGATAAAAATTGCTGCTGATGTTGATTCTGGTTCTTTTATCTTTGAGCCATCAGTGAAATATTCTATTAGTTTTATAATTGATAATTGTATTATTACCTCCTAGTATTGTTTTTGAATGATGATTTCAGGATTATTTTTTGTTACATTGTCCTAAAGTTTGCTTTTGTGTTCTCTGAAATGTCCTGCCATGGGGGTATTGGGGATATGTTGGGTATCACATTTGGAGTTGTGTGTAGGTTTAGATTTATTCTTGTTTCTGTAGCTGTGTGCTAGTGATTTTTTTCTCTTTGGGGACTATATTCTTTTATGCATTTTGTTATTTCTTGCTTTACTGGTGTTGTATATGGTTTATTTAGGATTTTGTTGATTTTTATGCATTCAGGTTCTTTTATTCTATTGCTAGGGGTGGAGTGGTGTTAATGCTTGGAGAGCTATGATTGGGTTGATCTAAGACATCCAGTGCCAGTCTATACTTGATTTTGTAAAGTTTTTAGTTTTCTAATTTTTGTTCTTTTGCTGCTCCGTAGATTGTTTTCTGTTTGCACCCCAGTTTAATGATTTATTTTTTTCTGTATATTATCCTCTAAGAGTCTATTTAAAATTTTCAGTTTTTCATTTAGTTGTGGGGCATCTAATATAGCCAAATTTTATGACTGAGTATATTTAAGTTCTA
>NW_023647183.1:0-7345 GCF_015228065.2 Penaeus monodon
AAGTGAAAGGTGCTCATCAAACTTCAAAAATTTATTTATGGACGTATATAAAACACAACTGACTTAGGATTCTCACAATACAAATAGAAATTCATACAGTCTAAAAAACAGTATAGGTACATGGGAAGCATAAAACACATGCAGTTTCCAACTCTGTTTGATTATGTGTGAGATTACCAGGAAATCCACTATTTAACCATTACTCTATGTTCACGCTCTCTGACCACAATCATCAGGATTTAGTTATGACTGTAATGAAACAAACCTAATGAATAACAAAGACAATATATACAATATCATAACCATTCTTCTAAATAACCCATAAAAAATTATATAATGATATGTTGCACTTCCACATGGAGAAATGTGAATTTTAACTGGTAAACAGCTGTGGTGAGTGAAAACTGAGGAATTAGGGGGATACATCAAGGTAAAATATATAAAACATCTACCAATAACAAACATAACTTTTGGCACGCAAAGGAAAAACACTAAAGAATAAATATTTGGTTCAGGAATGGACCAATAACTTAGATACAATAGAAAAGCAATACTGTATTAACCTTGTAAAAAGGACTCCTTGAACAACTAATTTAAAAACAACAAAACAGTGTCAACAGACAAAATCATATAAAATAAGGGGCAAGACATCAACTTGTTTAAAATTAGTGCTCATAATACAGTATATACACATTTTTTTAAACCTTTCTAATTATACTTAAAAAAAAAAGACTAATAAAAATTTAAAAAATCCTCCAAGTTTGGTTTCCTAAAATTTGTGAAAAATTATATACTGAACACAATTACTGGCAAGCAGTGCAAAATATTTTCAAAAATTCGGGCTGGTTCTGTCATCTGTCTTTTTACAACTAGTTTGCATGTTGGTATGTATACAAAAAAAAATCACCTGAATTGGGAATACAAGTCTGCCCTATTATCTGCAGCACACTGGTTCCAAGGACCTTCACCAATGCTCAAGTCCTTTATAGAAAAAGGAATTGTCATACTCAGAGTGCTTATACTAATAGAAAAAGTAAATAAATAGTCAGATAAACTATGTATAGAAAATACAACCATAAAGAGAGAAAAAGTAAATTCATGCAAACAATGCCCATACAACAAATGCTAGGAGAGAGATTCAATTTGTGAAATGGTGAAAAGCTACAGATGAGTACACTGACAATTTTTTTCATTCTGGTGATTTCAGCTTTGTGCTTGGTATACCACAAATTTAAATTGTGATTTTAGTCACATAAAAAAAAAAAAAAAAAAATGGAGATGGAGGGCTGACCATAAAAAACACAACAGTCTTGTATAGGTAATGTGATTACAAGTTACATAAGTTTTAAAGATATTCTTTTCTCATGCTTTCACATTTCAATAATAGATTCATTCAACCTACAACTATTCATCAGAACTGTGTAGGAAACCATTTTCACTACATGAAAGAGAATAGTATACACAATAACATTTTCCACTGCTAATGCATTAAATCATTACATAATGCATATCCTGTACCAATGTGAAAGAACTTTTAAGACTCCAAAGAGAAATTATTTTGTAGAGGATTAAAATCTTCAGGAACTCTTTACAAGGAGTAAAATCCAAAATCATAAAAGCTACTGTCTATAAGTAATCAACACATTTTGTTCATCATATAATTACATAATGAAATCTATCACAAGTAGATAAGGATCTAAATTACAAGCTAGAACACATTCACCTAACATAATAGCTCAACAGTGGTACTGGGTAACAAATATAAGGGAAACTTATATCTATATAACCTTACTATTGAGATTCATATATACCTTTTTAAACTTTTAAATTTTAGACAACAGATAGCTCATAACCGTGTACTGGACACACTAGAGTAGAGTGTATATATATATATTCATATATTACAAGTATATCAAATGTGTACATTCACAAAAGATTATTATTCCTCTTGTCACTGGAATCATAGGATGTTAAGGATAGTTTTACTTGTTCAAATCAAGGGTCCATCTGTACTAAAAATGAATATATAACATACATAAGAAGGGCATTTAGAGAATTCTTGAAGTAGTTCTGGTACAACCAAGTGAAAATATTTGTCTTTTTCTCTAATCCAGCAACGTCCTTACTTACAAAACCAACTATTTTGGACATTAGATCTTGACCCCTTCTGCAAATGGTTACAATTTTAAACACTGCTTTTCCATTCTCAATGCTAAAGCAAAACCAAAGCAGCCTTACACATTCACAAATATTCATGCAAGCACATATACAGACACAATATTTGTATGCACTTCAGTTAAATACATCTCAACAAGGAACATGAACATAGTCTTTCAACCTTTTATGCATTTCTTGTGAGACAATCATGGTAATTGTAACCAAAGACTTAGTACTAATTAATGGAATTGATAAACATAATACTGCCTTGAATTACAAAAATGGAAAGTATCACAGATAAGTAAATTAATCTAAAACACAAAAAATGTCATCTTTTGAGAATACCTTTGTTGATATTTTTACATGAAATTTCAACATTTTCTCAGTGTAAGTTGGAGCATGCCCAACTCCAGTCAGCTTACCAATATATCCGAGATTGAAGATGAATACAAACGGGCACAACTGAGGTTCTTATTTCTTACAAACTTTCCTTATCTTGCACTTGCACAGAACCTCTTAACCATGACTGGTGTATCACAGAACTCTACATTTATCGTTGTTAGCGCCTGCAAGATCTATCCCTTTGGCCTTGTGAAGCGTCACCAGATAACATATCGCATTATCAGTAGAAACAAGCACATCCCTATGCCCTTATGTAACAATACCTGTTTTTAATATGAAAAACTTTGAGACTACAAGTGAAAATAAAAAATATATTTGTATTTTATAGAATTAATTGTAACTGGCCTTCTTTTTTTCATTATTTGGAAATAACAAACCAAGAGGAAATGTCTACGTGTATAGAAAAATACTCTCTCCAAAGAACAGTATCTTATAGATATCAAACGCCACATCCCTTTCCATGCATCTACATTTCCTACAACCATGAACTGGTCAACACACCTATGCTAATGCATCTTCTATCTTTGCTCTCTCTATTGGCAGTGTTTACAAACCTGAAACTTGTAACTATGAACATGTGGTTGGTAGCATTTTGTGGTGAGGCCTGCCTGCTTGCCTCATGCATTCATCTTATTAACATGAATTCCCTTTGTTTTCTGTGGAGTAAATCAATAATTACAGGTTACCTCTGGTGAAGAAATTAATTTAACACTGACAGTTGAGCACCACAAAAGTTTATCCACTTACCACAAATAAGGTCATTTACTTGTTTATCATACCTGTATAACATCATTTGTCACTGATAATATTCTGAAGGCAATATGCAGGCATTTGACTGAGAAAGAGAGAGAGCTAGCTGTAGAATTGTAGATGAAATCACAACTCTGCATATTAAATTTTTAAAAAGAGCTCTGCCCTTTTTCACATGTTACAGAAATCCTCTACACTATGTGTTCTTGCTAAAACTATTAATATACAGTGGAATGATGCTCTTCAGCTATGCTGTCAGCTGTTGATGTTTGTGCAAGACATTTTACATAAACAAATAATAGAGTTCGTCTAATGAATACAAAAAACACAAATATAATAAGTGTCTATGTATCTCAATACATGTATTCATTTATATCTATGTGTGTATAAAATATAGATAGACTGTTAGATAAAGATAAAAGACAAACATTTATACACACACATGACTAGATACACAGTCCACATACACTGATGCACATGTACATTTTGCCTTTCTGTCATCCATCTCATTTAGCATCTTTTGTTTAAAAATGGGTTTCATGGCAAAACCCGATTCCCCATTTTTTGCAGTCAAATACCACTTTTCCAAATAAACAAGTCTTTACATTTACTAACTCAACTTCTGCCTATCATTTCTACCTAGCGGGAGGTGCATTCTTTCCATATGGTTGATATTCGTAGTGGTGTCGAGTTCATAGATAGGATCTCATAATAACTAATATTGGCACTGATTACTGGGCTCTACTGTACATTGCTTTGGAAAATATCACCTACTACAAATTAGAATTAAGTACCATATCTAATACTTGTGCTGAGGGAAAGACAGGCGTTTATCAAGTATCCTAGTTCAATGCAGGTGTCAGTGAATCGCCTCTATTCCGAGATTGGCCAGGGTTACGTGTTACAACTTTGGGACTATCATTTACTTCATTTGGAACTGAGAGAACATCCCTTCCCACCCTCCCCCCTAGCCCTGCATTATGAATTAGTAAACTGCACAGTAACTTTAGTTTGTGGAAAGCAGCAAGTGGCTTACTGCGTGAATGTTACTGCCCATTCCGATAAACAGGTGGGTGCGAAAGTGTCCAGTATACCCGAAGAGCAAATTTACACTACTATTTCCCCTGCCATTCTTTGAAATGGATACTTATTATATATTTTGATATCTAAGAAAATATGTTTCTCCTGCCTTTATATACAGACTGAAACTAGAAGTTACTATGCATACTGATGTTCAGTTTCAACGACTGTTGCATACTAATTTTAGTGGAATGAGGAAATATCAAAAACCTCACACTCAGCCTGAGTAGTTTAAATATGGTTTGCAACACTACTGGAGCCTAGAAATACCATATACTGTATATACATTTAGGTAAATTTAAGCAAACATGAAAAATCAGATCTATTGTATAAAGGCATTGAATTGTGTGCTGCAGTCTTTCACTTACTACAGATACTGAAATATTCTGACGCGTGATGCCCTACATACAACTAACACTTCTTATTGTCTCAGTATCACAATAGCATGGACACTGGTTGTGAGCTACTTTGATTTAGAAAGATGAAAACTCCCATAATGAAATTCACATTACTTAGAATAGAGTCATTTTCAAGCAAGACTTCTACAACAGCTACTTGCAATATCAAAGCTCAGTCTTGTCTCTGAAGGATCTGGGGAACTTTTCCTAGGAGTCACGACCATCATAAAGCTGGAAGCTAGAATTTAAAGTACAGGGTAATCTCTACCTTGCCGTTTCTTTCGTATATTCAAACGCGGAACTTACTGAATTGAAAGACAACTACCTAAATTCATCTCCTTTGGATATTGTCAAAACCACGTATTTCTAACCTGAATAATGAATAACACTACTATCTGACCTTCTCACAGTCTCAGGAACAGCCTGCTGACCAATCTCTGCAACATATTCTTTACTGCAACTCATAAATATTCTTGCAGGCTTCAGTCTTATAAGCTCTTATTGATAATTGATAATCTACAGGTATCACAAAACAAGAAACAAAGAACTGAATTTTGCAACTGAAAAAATCCACAGTTAAAGATACAAAGAGCTTTATATAATCATGGGATTAAATACAGTTACAGTAATTAAAGATATCAAAATATTATAGTTCGTAAAAAATAACGGGTAACAGCCATATGCAAAACAAATAATACTATAATCACTATTTATGTGAAAAGAATCAAAATGCACGTGAAAAGTCTAAATATAAACCATACAAAGATTAGAATATACCAAGTCTCTACCTGAGATATAACACAACAAACAAACTCAGAAAATTAACGTAAGTGTGACATGTTACTCTTTAAAACCATTCTCCTACTTTTTTTTTTTCTTTTTTTTTCTATAATGTAAGTCTGACAAGGAAATGGGCCCGTATCACAACCGTCACACAATTACACCTGAAATTAATAAGTGGAAATCAAAGAAAATAATATTAACAATAAAAATCAATACGCACTGAGCAAAGATAATTGATTATTTGATAAAAAATAAATGAATAAATAAATAAATAAATAAATCATCAATCTTCCCCACCTGTTAATTAAATTGAACATTCAGCTTTCAGGAAGAAATTTTTTTCATATCAATTATATTAAATGATAAATCTTTTGTTAGAAAAAAAAAAAAAAAAAAAAAAAAGTTTACATCACTCTTACCTTCCCATCAAATAAATTATGTTAAATCATTCATTACTTGTATATACATGTATATTGCAAATGGGGCCTGAATACACATCACTGACCCACATAGACATCTTTCAAACAATTATCTTTCCACCTGCTTTCATTTCATAAAATTTAACAAGAGGATGATAATCGGGAAATGAACACAGCACACACTACTTTACTTACTGCATTATTAATCTATGTATGAGTGCATATAATGTGTGCACGTGTGTTGCTGTGTGCATGTATGTGTATGTAAATATTTGGGTATCTGCTTATTAGAACGAAACCCTGCCACCAAAAGGTAGCCTTAAGCCTCTAGTGTCTGATCGTTACTGTGACCTGTCTCTTCCTCTGTACTGCGCGAGGACCGGGCTGCCTCTTCCTCCTCAGTCGTCTTCTTGATCATCTGGTCGAGTCGCGTCAGGAGGAACTGCTTGTCGTGCCCCTCAAGGATCAGCTGATTCTTGAGGAGTGCGACCATGTGTTTGTTAGCCGCAGCAACCGCATAATAGTAGTACCATGCCAGGATGAGGATGATAATGGCTGGTACTGCAAAGCCAGCCGTGCCCATGAAGAAGAGGACTGCCTGTATCCAGTTTGGAGATTCTGAGAAAACAGTTTGAATTCTGTTAATCTCTTCTTTTTGTTGAGAAAAGGGATGAGTACTTCCATCTCGAAAAGGGATGGGAAGTCTCTATTACTTAACAAAAAAAAAAAAGAAAGAAAGAAAAAAAAAAGACAAGATCAACAACTTCTGTATTTTCAAATTTTAACTATATCTTATCTTCATTCCTTACTCATCCTTAAAAAGATTGGTAATCTATTCCAAATGACATTGAATCAGAACACAGATAATCTATTCGAAATGACATTAGGTCAAAACACATAGTCAGATCTCAACCATATATAGATACATACATGAAATTTTTCTTTTTTCTTCTCTTTTTCTTCCTTCTTTTTTCTTCTTTTTACTGAGGCAAAGATGGACTTGACAAGGATGGCAATGACTGGTGATAATTATTTGTTAACTAATGAAATTCCAAATTATCTGCACATTCAGACAAGCATCAAAACCCTCTGAAGTGCACCATATGTATGTATGTATATATATTTGTAAACCAACTCCTTCCAAAACACATAGCTTACCTGATATTACATGTACCATTTCACTCCAAATGGTTGGCAGACCCCTGAAAGGTCCACAGGCAATAGATGGCTTTATCTCAGCAATAGAATATCCAACCGGAATTATTGTGACTAGGAATTAAGGATGCTGATAAAAGGCTTGGCGAGTGTCATACAGTTGTACGACTGACTACTGACGGTAGCAAAACATTTTAAAGA
>NW_023647184.1:0-2500 GCF_015228065.2 Penaeus monodon
CTCTCCTCTCTCTCTTTCTCTCCTCTCTCTTCCCTCCTCTCTCCTTCCCTCTCTCTCTCTCTAAGCCATATTCCCCACAAATAATTTCATTAAAAAGTTGCACTTTCCTAAAGAGAAAACCCTGTGCACCCATTGAGCTCTTCGTTCATGACAACCGTTCTTCCTTTGCATTCATGGCATACGCGACTTCCTTGTGTGCAAAAAAATGGCTCTTGAATGATTTTTGTATAAGAAAAAAGGAGAGGAGGGGAAAGAGAGGAGAGAGAGGAGAGAGGAGAGAGAGGGGAGAAGAGGGGAGAGAGGAGAGAAGAGAGAGAGGAAGAGAGAATGAGAGAGAGGGAGAAGAGAGGAGGGAAGAGAAGGGGAAAAAAAGGAAGAGGTGGGCCCGGAAAAAGTTGAAAAGGGGGAAGGGAAAAAAGGGAGTAGGGGTTTGGCAGGGAGTGGGAAAAGGGACCTATAATGGATAGGAAATAGACAGATAGATAATAGACAGACATGAGGAAAGCCAAAAACTGACAGGACAAAAGGAAGTGCGAGAGAGAATTAATAATATAATGATAATAATAATAAATTATATAATATATATTAATAATAATAATATAATAATACAACAACGACAACAACAAAATAATGATATAAAAAGAAGAAGCAGAAAGAAATGTAAATAAAAGCAATAATTCCCACACATGCCATATCTATTTTTCCTCGACACGGTGCCATCTATCGGTGTGTGGAGAGGGGTCCGTGTCAGAGGCAAGCCGTGTGTCAAAGGGCTCTGACCATAAGATTTTGAAGCTTACGTGTTTCCCTTAGTTTCTAATTAGCATAGAAATCCGCTTTTTGCAATTAGTGTTTCGTACTAATGAATATTATGGTAGCTGGGTCGGAGATATGTATATAAGTTCTCATTCACATTGCTTGTTTTTTAACACTGAAGGTTACTGTAACGTCAGAACTTCAGTGCTGAAAGTTTTGGTAATACTGAAGAATGTGCATTTTAGAATTTCATTTTTTGAAGGTTTGTAATTTGAAGATGGTGACGATTTCAGAAACTTCTGTGATGTATGTCTGGTAACACTGTAGTCCATGGGACTTCTGAACATCAAAACCTGGGTTTGGGAATAGTGAAGAGTAATGAAAACGTTAGAATATTGATGAAATGATAATGATAATATTAGTGATAAAAATAAAAATAAAGGTGATAGTATCATAAAGCAATAGTAATGATAAAAATAATAATAACAATAATAAAGAGTATATAATTAGTATAACAAAGATGATAATGATAATAATGGCAAAACAAAAACACAACAATAATAATAACAAAAGATAGATAGATAGATAGATAGATAGATAGATAACAAAGTTTAGGGGCCATTTCCCATTTCAGACTGTTCACAGGCTAGAACCAACAAACCAATATTATCCCTACCTGAAAAAAAAACAAAGACGTGTTCGTTATTGATGTGACAAGTCCATTGACAGGAGAATGGTAACGAAAGAGAGAGAAAAGAGAAATAATAATAACGCTTGAAATATAAAACCCTCAGTGTATGACAAAGGAAGAAAACAAGATCTAGCATAATCTGTAGTCTGTAAAACCCCAAAGCACTCCTATCAAAATAGTAATAGTAATAATGATGGTAATAATCTGATAAGGATAGTAAAAATGTGGTAACAGAACCTTCGAATGCTTTTACAGACAAACTGAAAAGGATTACAGACAGCTAGATTGCGAAGCTGACACTGAATCTTTACGAAAAGCTGGTTTACTAAGAACTGCAAGAATTATCAGAAAAATAACGGATTCCCTGTTTGTTTGAAAGTAGATAGATGATTTTCTGAAGTCTCTGGGAGCAACCTGAAACTAACTCATTCCACCAACTAAAACTGTGATAATAATGATAATGATAATAATAATAATAATAATAATAATAATAATAATAATAATAATAATAATAATAATAATAATAATAATAATAATGGTAATAACAATAATGATTATGATAATGATAATGATGATAATATTATGATATTATCATAATAGTGATAATGATGATAATGATATTAGTATTAGTAATAGATATATATCTGAACGAAAATGAATAGTGTTACTTTTTTTTTCTTTTATTTATTTATTATTATCTTCTCTCTCTCTCTTTTCTCTCTCTCTCTCTCCTCTCTCTCTCTCTCTCTCTCTCTCTCTCTCTCTCTCTCTCTCTCTCTCTCTCTCTCTTTCACCACTTCCGCCTTCAGTGATTAGTTTTTCGCGCCTGACCGTTTTGAAATTTTTCTTTATAGGCGATAAATCACTATTTTAATTAAGGTGAACTGAAGGCAATAACCAATTTAATTGATTCTCCCTTGTCTTGCGCGATTTATCTGCTCAAAGACGGTGATTTATGGGCGAAAAGGTATTACACTTTTCTTTCATATGGCGTTTAAGTGGTTGTAATGTTGTTTTTGTTGTTGTTGTTGTTGTTGTTATTGATGGTGGTGG
>NW_023647184.1:12500-15000 GCF_015228065.2 Penaeus monodon
TTCATTCACCATCATCATCATCATCATCATCATCCTCTCCACCAACACCATCGTCATAATCACCACTTTCACTATTACCATCACCACCATCATCTCGTCATCACCCCCCAGCCATCATCTTCGTCATCACCACCATCTACCATCAATCAACGACAAACACCACCAACACACCACCCCCCCCACTAACCACCACCTACCCACCCATCACATCAATAAACAACAAACAACAACAACAACAAAACAACATTACAACCAATTAAACGCCATAGAAAGAAAGTTGTTAATACCTTTTCGCCATAAATCACCGTCTTTTGAGCAGATAATAAATCGCGCAAGACAAGGTGAGAGAAGAGTGGGTTAGAGAGGAAAGAAGAATCAATTAAATTGGTTATTATTGCCTTCAGTTCACCTTAATTAAAATAGTGATTATCGCCTATATAAAAGACAAATTTCAAAACGCCTCAGGCCACACACCCCCCCACCCCGACGAAAACTAATCACTGACTGAAGGCCGGACCACATGGTGGTGGTGAAAGACGAGAGAGAGAGAGAGAGAGAGAGAGAGATGAGAGAGAGAGAGAGACGAGAGAGAGCAGACCGGAGAGAGAGAGAGAGAGATGGAGAGAGAGAGAAGATAATAATAAATAAAATAAAAGAAAAAAAAAGAAAGTAACACTATTCATTTTTCGTTCAGGATATATATCTATTACTAACTACTAATATCATTTATCATCATTATCACTATTATGATAATATCATAATATTATCTCATTATCATTATCATATCATATGTTATTACCATTATTAGTATTCTTATTATTATTATTATATTATTATATTATTATGATAGTATATTATTATTATTATTATCCGTATCATTATTATCACAGTTTTAGTTGGTGAATGAGTTAGTTTCAGGTTGCTCCAGAGACTTCAGAAAATCATCTATATTACTTTCAAACAAACAGGGAACATCCGTTATTTTCTGATAATTCTTGCAGTTCTTAGTAAACCAGCTTTTCGTACAAGATCAGTGTCAGCTCGCAATCTAGGCTTGTCTGAATATCTTTTCAGTTTGTATGTACAGGCATCGAATGGTTCATGTTACAACATTATTTACTATCTTAGCAGATTTATTACCATCATTATTACATTCACTATATGAAGGAGTGCTTGGGTTATACAGACTACAGATTATGCTAGATCTTGTTTACTTCCCTTTGTCATACACTGAGGGTTTTATATTTCAAGTCGTTATTATTATTTCTCTTTTCTCTCTCTTCTTACCATTCTTCCTGTCAAATGGACTTGTCACATCAATAACGAAACACGTCTTTGTTTCCTTGTCAGGTATATAATATTTGGTTTTGTTGTTTCTAGCCTTTGTGAAACATCTGAAATGGAATGGCCCCATAAAAATCTTTGTTATCTATCATCTAGCTATCTATTATCTATATATTTTAATTATTATTGTTGTTTTTTGTTGTTGCCAATTATTATCATTATCATCATTGTTATTAATAAGTATTATTACTCTTTATATTGTTATTATTATTATTATCCTTACTATGCTTTATGATTAACTTACCTTAGTGTTATATTATCACTAATATTTCAATTATCATTTTCTATCAAAAGTTCTACGTTTTCATACTCTTCACTATTACAAACCCAGGTTGATGTTCAGAAGTGCGCATGACGACAAGTTGTACCCCAGACATACACACAGAAGTTCTGAAATCGTACCATATTCAATATTATCAAACCTTCAACAATGAAATTCTAAAACGTCACATCTTCAGTATTAACAAACTTTCAGCACTGAAGTTCTGACGTTACGTAACTTCAGTGTACCAAACAAGCAATGTGAATGAGAACTTATATACATACCCGATCAGCTACCAATAATATTCATTAGTTACGAAACACTAATTGCCAAAGATAGCGGATTCCGAGCTAAATTAGAAACAGGAATCAGAAGCTTCAAAGTCTTATCGTGTCAGAGCTCCTTTATGACACACGGGCTTCGCCTATGACACCTGACACGCTCTCCACACACCTATAGACGTGGCACCGTGTCGCAGGAAAAGTAAGATATGGCATGGTGGGGAGATTATTTAGTGCTTTTATTTACATTTCTTTCTGCTTCTGCTTATTATATCATATTGTTGTTGTTTGGTTGTTCGTTTGTTGGACCTATTTTATTATTATTATTATTATTATTATTATTATTATTATTATAATTATTATTATTATTATCATTATTATTATTATTATTCTCTCTCGCACTTTCCTTCTGTCTCTGTCAGTCTGTCTGGCTTTCTCTCTATGTATCTGTCTATCTATCTATCTGTCTATCTCCCTATCCATCTATTTATCTCTGCCCCCCCATCCATCTCTCTCTCTCTCTCTCTCTCTCTCTCTCTCTCTTCTCTCTCTCTCTTTTCTTTCTCTCTCTCTTCTATCCCCCTCTCACTCTCTCTCTCTCTCTCTATCCTCC
>NW_023647184.1:25000-34898 GCF_015228065.2 Penaeus monodon
TTTACGAAATGGTCTTTGCAAAAGGGACTGTCTCTGCTCTTGGGGGGGGGGTTTCGGTTAAGTGCGTTGTCTTTACGAAATGAAAATTGTCTTTTGCAAGACTGTCTCTGCTCTGGGGTTTTTCGTTTTTAGTTGTCGTTCGTATCTGTCTTTACGAAATGGTCTTTGCAAAGACTGCCCCTCTGCTTCTGGGGGGTTTCGGTTAAGTTGCGTTGTATTACGAAATGCGAAAAATGGTCTTTGCAAGACTGCCTCCTGCGTCTGGGGTATCGTTTGAAGGGTTTCGTTTAAGTTGCGTTGTCCTTTACGAAACGAAATGGTCTTTGCAACAAAAAAGACTTCTCTAAAAAAAGACTTGCCCTACTCCTCTATGCCGGGGTTTCATTAAGTTTGCGTGTTGTCTTTACGAAACGGTTCTTGCAAAGATGCCTCTGCTCGGGGGGTTGTCGTTTAAGGTTGCGGTCTTACGAAATGAAATGGTCTTTGCAAGAATCTGCCTCTGCTTGGGGTTCGGTAAGTTGCCGTTTGTTTCTTTACGAAATGGTCTTGACGAAGACTGTCTTTGTCTCTCCCCTGGGGTTTCTTGGCTTATTTTACTCTTTCTTTGATTACCTTTTATCCTTCCTATTTTCTTTTCTTTTCCTTCTCTTGGTATTTTTGTGTTTCTCTCTCTCTTTTTCCTCTCTTCTTTTCTTAAGTAGCTTTATCTTTCGTTGTTTTCTTCTTTTCCTTTCTCTTGTTTTTTTCTCTTCTCTGTTCTTCGTTATCGTATATTTACTTCATTCCACGTTGATGTGGATTTTCGGTCTTCTTTCCTCTCATTACTCCGTAATTCACCTCATGTTCCTTTTATCCCTCTTCTCTCCATTCTCCTATTCTTCCTCTTCCTTCTAGACTCTCCAGCATTCCTCTCCTCATCCCTCCTCTCGCTCATTGCCTCTATTTTCCTCCGTCCCGGTTTCCTTGTTTCCCCTTTACCTTACATCCTTTTACTTTAAATTCATTTGTCTTGTTCTCTTTTCTCCACTTCTCCTCATTCCCCTTTTAAGGCCTCTTTTCTCCTCTTCCCCTCATCAAATCCCCCCCCCCCCCCCCCCCCCCCCACCCCCTCCCTCTCTTTCTCTTTCCAGATTAAACACTAAGGACAATTAAAAAATTAAATAAATAAATAAATATAAATAAATAAAAATCATGTGTTGTTCCTTCTTGTGTGTGTGTGTGTGTGTTTGTGTGTGTGGTGTGTGAGGGCAATGTATGGTGTGTGTGTGTAATGTGTGTGTGTCTGGGTGGCAATGTGTGTGTGGGTACATGCTATATGTGGGTGTGTGTGTGGCAATGTGGTGTGTGTGTGTGTGTGCTATTGTGTGTGTGTGTGTGTGTTGTTGTGGGTGTGGTTGTGTGGGTGTGTTGGGTCGTGTGTTTTAGACCAAAAAGTTCCTATCCATAGGTAAAACGTCCTTTGGCTTCTTTGCTGACCTGCAAATTCAAAGCATACTACAGAGACACCCACAGAAGGCATCATCTGTATGCGAAAACGAAGAACACAGATATTTCATCAAATTGACAGCGAGGATAGATCGGCCATGAAGTCGAGATTCTTCCTGAAGAGGGCGAAAGAACTGTGAATTATCTTTTTCTATATATTTCTTCTTTTCTTTTTTGGGTGGGTGGTTGGGTGGGTGGGTGGGTTGGGTGTGAATTGGGGGTTAATTTGGGTGATTAGTTTTAATGGGAAGGAAGTAGTCTACGTTATTTCCAATTGTGTTAAACTGGGGTGCGTGATTGAGGTTCTGGTACCTGAATTACATTGATTATGTGCCCGATTAGAGTTTCGTAATATATATAATTATTTTTATTTTATATATATATATATATATATATATAAATAATATATATTATATACTATATATATATGTATATATTATATATTATCTGATATATATTATATATTTTTTTTTTTTTGTTTTTTTTTTTTTTTTTTAGACAATGACATTATTTTCAGTGTCTGACCTTACGAAGGAACATGTTTAAATCACATAAAGTTTATCACAATCCACAATTCGTATTCATACAACAAAATGATTTTCGACCTTTCACTAGTCTTTTCTCGACCAGAACTTTTCACGGAGACGACAGACGGCAGTCCACGCCAGAGCGAATTCTTACTTGAATATCACAACTGCTGAAGCATGGAGGCACGTGTTGTAGTGAACGTTGTGATTTTCTTTCCGCATTCTGATGGGCGTCGACTTTTTTCGAAACCGTATTTTCTTATACATGGCACGTATTTATCGGAAAGAATAATTATACTTGCTTATTATTACTGTCGCGTATATTATATTATATGTTATATGTATATATATAATATATATTATAATATATTATATATAAGATATATATATACATATTATATATTATATATACATTATGTATATATATATATATTATATATATATATAATTATATACTATATATATATAATATATAAGTGTTGTGAGTGTGTTTGTGGGTGTGTATGCTAGATCAGGGATATGTTTATGTACATATATAATTACGCGTGTGTGGTGTGTAACACCCACACACACACACACACACACACACATATATATATATATATATACTATATATATATATAATATATATATATATAGCATATATATATATATATATATATGCATATATATAATTACCTCAGAAATCAATAAAATTTCACTTATGATAATCCATGAACTCAAAGTATATGTATATAGTATATATTTGTTGCACTTGCGATTATGAATATTTTGAATGATACTACTGAATTTTTTCAACAGTTCCATACCTGTTGCCTCGCTCTCCTTATTCAAAATTGCGGGTAAAATACATAGATTTTTTTTTTTAAGGAAAGGAAGTTTATAAGAGGAGGACAAACGACATACATTCTTGATCTTACTAAAACAAATGAATTGTAATAGTACACGGATGATATTAACCAATATTCTTTATAAAAGTTTCTTGATTCCATTTAAAATACTGTGTATTAGGCCAGATGCTTGCCGGCAATAAAGACAAATAGAGATATTTATATATTTTTGACCAGTGGAATAATTGAAGAAAAAATATATACACCAGACGGGTCGATAGACAGCTAGACAGGTAATGGAATAGACAGAGAGATAGATCAAAGCTATAGACTATAGCTGATGGTGATATGAATATGATATTATCATCATTATCATTATTATAAGTTATGTTATGCTAATTATTTATTAGTTATAATAATTAATTATTATTATTATCATTTATCATCATCATTATTATTATTAACATTATTCTTATTATTATTTCATTATCATTATCAATCATTATCATTTCATATCATTATCATTATTCAATATTCATTATTATTGTTATTATTATTATATATCATTCATTATGACATTATCAATTAGCCTTATCACTGCCATTATTATTAGTTATTATTCACTGTACCGTTTTCATTTTATCTTTTATTTCGATATTCATCACTCTGTTCTCATACATTTATTACTTATCATCATTTATAAAATCACTACTACTATTACACTAATACCCATCATTATTATTCATCAGAGGATTATTCAACAACAACCATTCCTTATAAAGAAAAGAAAACGTACCAAAAAATTATCTTATCATAGGAAGCAAAATGTCAAGACAATTTTCCCCATTATCTATACTCCTACGAAGCTGGAAGTTACTCTTCTCGGTTGTTTAAGGGTAGTTGCCGGTAAGCACATTGAAATTAAAAAGTTGTGGGTGAGGTAAAGCGAAAGGCGTACGTATTATATAATTTTATACTTGTGAAAGGGAACTGTGAGTCGCGTGAAGATAATCATAGTCATTTCGTGTTTTTTTTTGTTTTTTTTGAGGACCTTTGTACGGTTTGTTTGCCTGTAAAGTCTGTGATTTAAGCGTTTCATCGTGGTTTAGGGAAGGAATGAAGGGAGGGAGAGAGAAAGAGGGGATACAAACACCAACATACACACATACACCGCACTCACACGTACGCACGTACGGAACGGACCGACGCACTCACACACACACACACACACACACACCACACACACACACACACACAATATAGATATATATAATTATATTATATAATATATATATAAATATATATATATGTATATATATACATATATATATATATATATATATACATATATATATATATATCTATATATATTATATTTATATACATCATAGACACCACACACACAAACACACACACACCACACACCCACACACACACACACACACCACACAACACACACACATATATATATATATAGATATATATATATATATATATATATATAAATATACACCATAAATATACATAAATATATATACATATACATATATAAAGAGAGAGAGAGAGAGACAGAGAGAGAGAGAGAGAATCAAAAAGAGAAGAGATGAATAGCTAGGTAAAGAAAAGACAAAGAGAGACAGAAAGCAGAGAAAGAGAGAGGGGTAAAGAAGAACTAAACAAGAGATACTTTCCGCCGTGGACGCCGACGAAAGGGGTGGGGGGTCGCCCTTGGGGGTGGGTGGGTGACGAGAACTGGAGGGGGGTTTAGTAGAGGAGGGGGACGAGGGACAGTGACGGAGACTGGGGGGTAGGGGTAGTAGTGGTATAGAGGAGGAGGGGGAGGGGGGAGGGTGCTTCAAGTCCCGTTACTTTGCGTAAGTCATTCCCATGTACCTTAGAGGCGAGGTCCGTGCCCTTGAAAGCTCTTTTCGTCGTGTTGTAGAGTCTATAGGATTCTGTTGTTTATTACCTTGAGGGACGAGGTTAAGGTCGCTCCGTCTTGGTTTATCTCTTCTCTCTCTCTCTCTCTCTCTCGCTTCTCTCTCTCTCTCTCTCTCTCTCTCTCCTCTCTCTCTCCCTCTGCCTCTCTCTCTCCATTCTTATCTCTCTCTCTCTCTCTCTCTCTCTCTCTGCCACTCTTTATTTCTCTCTTCTCCTCTCTCCTACTTATCTCTCTCGTCTCAATCTCTCGTCTCTCTCTCTACTCTCTCTATATATATATATAGTATATATATATATATATATACATAGATTATATATATATATATATATATATATATATATATATATATATATATATATTCTCTTTCTCTCATCTTCTTTCTAAACTTCTAAAGCAGAATTCTTATTTCTAAACACAGTCTCGATACAAAAGAAAATTCCCACATTTTAACCATTATTCCCTCTTAACACACACACAAACACAACCACACACACACACCACACACCCACACACACCAACCACACACACACACAAACCCCACACACACACACCACACACACAAAACACCCCCACACCCCCGATAATTATATATTATATTATTTAAAATATATATATACATTATTATAAAATATATATATATATTATTTAATTATTAATTTATTTATTATATATATTATTTATATATATATATATATATATATAATAAATGTATCTTACACAAAAACACAACACACACACACACACACACACCACACACCCCCACACACACACCCCATATATATATATATAATTATTAAATTATATATATATATAATATATATATATTATAAAATATATTTTATAATATGGTTGTGTGTGTGTTGTGTGTGTGTTTGTTTGTCAATATATATTATAATATTATTTTATTATTATATATTATAATATTTATATATATGTTTGTGTGTTGTGTGTGGTGTGTGTGTGCGTGTGGTTTTTGGGTGTGTGTGTGTTTGGTGTGTGTGTGTGTGTGTGTGGGGGTTTGTGGTGTGTGTGTGTGTGTGTTGTGTGTGTGTTGTTGTGTGTGTTAGTGTGTGTGTGTGGTACATGCAATAATATATATATAATAATAATATATTATAATTCATATATATATATAAAATATATAATTTTATAATATTATATATTTGTATGTGTATATTAATATATAAATTATATTATTATATTATATATTATATATATTGGTTATATTATATATATTATATATATAATATATTATATAAAAATTTATATAAATATATATATATATAATGTGTGTGTGTGTGTGTGTGGGGGGTGTGTTGTGGGGGTGTGTTTTGGGTGTGTGGTGTGGTGGTGTGTGTGTGTGTGGGGGGTGGGGGGTGTGTGTGTGTGCGTGTTTTTGTGGGCTAGTGTGTGTGTGTGTCACTATGTTGATACATAAAAAAAAATAATGCATAGCCGACAAATGCAGTTTTAAATCAAGCCACCCATACCCCCCCCCTCACCCCACGAGAGCTGGGCACCCTTGCGACAGCTTAAGCCTTTTAAAGATACCCAGCTACAGTCTCCCGCCCCGGGGCTCGGGACCAAGCCTCGTTTGTGTCTTCCCCCCCTTCCTTTTCTCTCGATAGTAATGCTACTGTTTCCCAAAGAATACTAAAGACATACTGACGATATCCCTCCCAGAATGAATGCTGCAGTAATACCACACCCCGAGACTTGCCATATAGCATTCTGGCACTGCGATTGGTAGAGCTAAAGAGGGGCATCTACTGGCAACATTGTCGTTCTGCCCCAGGCCCTTATTTTCAAGTGTCCATACTGCATGGGCAGCGCCTTCTCCTTCGGGTTTCATGTTATGGATGAGATTTTGTCATTATTCGAAAGGACAGGAGAACCGTGGCTGTGAGTGAGTCCTTTGTTGTTGTTGTTTTCTAGTTTGTTTGTTTTTTCCGTTAGCGACGGATATATACCAAGCGGAGAATCGTGTTATGGGAGAGATTATCAAATAGGATATAGATAAAGAGAAAAGAGAGAGAGAGCGAGAAAGAGAGAGAGAGAGAGAGAAAAGAGAGAGAGAGAGAGAGAGAGAGAGAGAGAGAGAGAGAGAAGAGGGGTTTAAAGGGTTTTAAGGTTTGGTTTGATTCCATTGTTTACAATGGATATTCTTGGTGGGGCATACGTCTGTTCATTTTGCTTAAAATACCCCTGTGTGAAAGAAATGGCCGGGGTTACCATCCACTGGCGGCAAGGGATTTGAACGCAGGTCAGCAAGATTGCTAGACGAGATCACTACCGCTGCACCATACAGAGAGAGAGAAAAAAAAGAACAGAAAGAGAGACACAAAGAGAGAGAGAGAGAGAGAGAGAGAGAGAGAGAGAGAGGGAGAGGGAGAGGAGAGAAGAGAGAGAGAAGACGAGAGAGAGAGAAGACGAGAGAGAGAGAGAAGAGAGAGGAGAAGAAAACGAAAGAGGGGACACAAAGAGAAGAGAGAGAAAGAAAAGAGAGAGAGAGAGACAGACAAACAGACAGACGGACAGACAGAGAGTAAGAGAGAGAGTAAAGAGAAAGACCGTAAGATAGACAAAAAAGATCGAAAGGTCACGGAGCAGGAAAAGAAGAGAGAAAAGACAAGAAAGAGAAAATACAAGAAGGGGAAAAGTAAAGGGAAAAACCGCAACGATCTCGTTATAAAGACAGACAATTACCTAGGGATTTATTATGCAAATTATCACATGTGGGTGTCAGCTTTTCGAATATTCTCATGTTACATTTTAGAGTTAAGAATGCAAGGACATTGTTTTCTATTTGTACAGAAAAGATAATCATATATTCATTAATAAACATCAAATTGCCAGTATACACGTCTGTGTGTTTGTGTTCAGGATATATACTTACACACACACACACACACACACACACACACACACACACACACACACACACAACACACACACAAAACACAACGCACACACGCACACACACACACACACACACACACACACCCCACACCACACACACACACTTAAACCAGACCAAACAAAATGAAACAAAAAAAAAAAAGTTACAGATCATTTTTGCAAGTTCCCCCAAATAAATAACAAAACAAATAAATGATTAACAAATCAATGACAAATCATACACCTGAAAAAAACGGATGGAAAGGCAAACAATAGATGGCAAAAAAATAAATGGCAAACAAAAAAAATAGCAAAACACGTAATAGCAAAACAAATAAAAAATCAACGACCTAAAAAAATAAATGGCAAAACACATAAATAACAAAACAAAAAAATGGGAAAAAAAAAAACGGGCACAAAAAAAAAATAGCAAAACAAAAAAAATAATATTCCCCCATTAAAAAAAAAAAAAAAAAAAAAAAAAAAAAAAAAAAAAAAATATATATATATTTAATAATATAAAATATTATATATCTATAATATAGAATAATAATATATACACACACATAAAACACACACCACACACCACACACACACACACACACACACCACACACACACACACACACACCACACCCCAAAACACACACAAATAAAATATATATATATAATATTATATATATATATTATATATATATTAGATATATATAATATACATATATATATATGTATATATATAATATATATATATATATAAAATATATATATATATATAAAAAAAATATATATAATATATATATATTGACCACAGCTATATAATAAGACAAAGCCTAAGCTGGCTAACGTGGCGGGATATATTGGGGGAAAGCGAATCCTCCTTCTAAAGGGAAATACTTATCATAACTGTATTTGTATAAGTTATTATAAAAGAAGTAATCATAACTCTTTTTTCCCTTTTTTTTTAATTCCTCCTTGCAATTTAGTGATGCTTGTTTGCTAACACGACAACTACAGTACCGCTGTTTGCCACGCCACCTTTTGCGGAATCAGCTGATTTGGGTTTGCACAAAACAAAATCATTTTATGCTTTATCTATTTATGATGCTGTTTTTGTTTTTTTTGTTTTTTTCTGAAGTCCTTTTTTTCGCAAAAACCTTTCTGTGTTATCCGTATGGTAATAGTGAAAATTATTTCAAACTGTTAATTATTAACTTCAAATATATTATATTTATATTTATATATTATATTTCAAAACTGTTAACTTATTAACTTATTATAATGATAATAATAAAAATGATGATGATGATGATAAGTGATAATAATAATAATAATGATCATAATGATAATAATGATAATGATGATGATTATGATAATGATTATGATCATGACCATGTTAATGACAATGATAATGATAAAGATAATGATAATGATAATGATATTGATAATAATCATAATAATAATAATAATAATGATAATAATAATATAAAAAAAATAATAATAATAATAATAAAAAAAATAATAAAATTAATAATAATAATAATAATAATAATTATTATTATTTATTATTATTATTATTTTTATTACTATTATTATTATTATTATAATATAATATAAATAATAATAATAATAATAATAATAATAATAATAATAATAATAATAATAATAATAATAATAATAATTATAAAGATAAAAATAATAATAATAATAATAATAATAATAATAATAATAAAAATAATAATAATAATAATAATAATAATAATTTAAAAATAACAAACAACAAAAATAAGATATAATATAATGATACCAATAATAATAATAATCAATATTATTATAATAATAATAATAATAATAACATTAATTATGACTAATAATAGCGATAGTAATGATAATAATAATGCTGATAATAATAATGATCATTATGACAATGATAATTATTATAATAATTATTATAATGTAATGATGATGATGATGATGATGATGATGATGATGATGATGATGATGTTGATAACAACCATAATAATAATCATGATAATAATAACAATAATAATATTGATGATAACAATAACATTAACAGAAATAATAATAATGATGATAATAATAATAATAATAATAGTAATGATAATAAAAACAATGAAATAAAAAAAATAATAATAGTAATAAAATAATTTTTTAAAAAAAAAAAAAATAATAAAAAAATAATAATAAAATAAAAACTAA
>NW_023647185.1:0-7343 GCF_015228065.2 Penaeus monodon
AAACTTAATTTTTATTTCCTTATGCTTTTTTTTTATTTATTAATATATTATAATATATAATATATATATATATATATATTATTAATATATATAATATTATTATATATATTATAAATATATATATATAATAATATATATATAATATATTACATTATTATATATATAATTATATATATATATTAATATATATAATATATATATAATATATTATATATATATTATATATAATATTATAATATTATATATATACATGCACACACCACACACACACACCCACAACACCCCCACACACACCAACACAACACACCACACCACACACACAAACCCACCCAACACCACACCACACTATAAATATATAATATATATATATATATTATTATAATATAATATATATAATATTAAATATATATAATATAATATATAAATATATATACATTATAATTTCAGTTTTGTCCCACTATCTCGGACGAAAATGGGAAGAAAAAGGGGCGTTTGAAACCCCGAAAAGTGTTTTTTTTTTGGCCAAATGTCTGGAAAATCCCTGAGAAAAATGCTTTTTTTCGCCCTTTTTTCAAGGATTTTTTTTTCCTTTCCCTTATCAATCCTTCTATCCTTTTTTTCCCTCATACTCTTTGTCCCCCTTTTCCCCTCCTTTATTTTTATTTATTATCTAGTTGTCTGGTCCCCTGTTTTTTTTATGTAATCTACTTTATTTATTCCTTCTGTCCCCCCTTTTTATATTTTATCCTATTCTTAGTTTTTATCTGTCCCCCCGGTCTATTTTATCTATCCTAGCTTATCTTGTCCCTGTCCCCCCCCCCCCTTTCCCCTGGTTTCTGTTTTTTGTTTTGTTTTGTATGTCCGCCCTCCTTTAATATAATATTATAATTTATATAATATATATTATAATATATATTTATATAATATATATAAATATAATTAATATATATATTATATATAATATATATATAATATAATTATAATATATAATTTATATGTATATATAATATTATGTTTTCCCCCTAATCCCCTCTATCTATCTATCCTATCCCTTTTTTGGATTATATCTTCTTCTTTTCTCTCCTTGCTTTCCCACTATAGAAAAATTATGATTTGAAATGATTCCCGCCCATCCTGGCCTGAAAAATGGGGAAATGTACGAAAGAAAAAGACCCCCGGTTTTTTTTTTTTCCGACCTGCCCATATGGGCAACACTTTTGTTGTCCTGGTCCGTTAAGACCAGGGGCAAATTTTTTTTTTTTTTAATAATAGTCCCCCCCCGGTAAACTGAAAATTTTTTGTAGTTTTTTAGAACATTTTCCCCTTTTTTACTAAAATGAAATTTTTTTTTTCCACTATCAGAATTTTTTCTGAAAAACCAGTTTAAAATAAAATTTTTTCCAAAGGAAAAAAAAAAACCACGTTTAAATTTTTAGAAAATTTTGTATCCTGTATAAAATTCAGCGGCCCACCAGGGCAACAGCCAACAGTAAATTTCAAAAAAGCAAATAAATCACATTCTTTCTTGGAAAGTAAAAACAGTAAAAGGGAAGAAGCTCTTTTTACGATTTTCCTTTGGAAATTTTATCATGAGAATGTTTTTGTTCCCCTTGGACCCGTAGGGTTATCTTTTTTCTCCCGGGATTGCCCTTTTCCTTTTTTTTCTTTTTTTTCCTTTTTCCACTTCCGTTTTTTATAGGAAAAACATTTATTTTTTTTTATTCTATCCTCAGTCTCCTTTTTTTTTTTTTTTATAGTAAGTAAGGCAGACATAATGAAACCGGGTTGGTTTTCCCCACTTTGAGCTTTAGTCCAATCGAACGAAAAACGTGAAAGAGAACAAAGGGAAGTTTGGGCTTCCCTATATCTCTCTTGTTACTTTTTTTCCGTAAACAAAAGGGGGCAAATCTTTACAAGAACAAGCAATAAATGTGCTGAAATTTGGTTTTCTTTTTTCTTTTACTAAAGAATAATTATAAGAAAAAAGTAAATACTGGTGAATTTGTTTTGTGAGGAAAATAAATTATATAATACCCAAACACGTTTTTTTTTTTTTTTTTTTTACTTTAAAAGACAAAAACTGTTAAAAATAAATCCTAGAAAAGAGAAAAAAAACGAGAAAGAAAAGAAAAAAAACTGGTGTTTTTTTTTTGTCGTAATTTAAATCCAAAAACTAGCTTTTCCCCCAGACCAATAAAATAACAAATGGTTTTTTCATTTAACATAGTTTTTCCGATAAAAAGATTTTCTAAATAAATCCTGATAGAAAAAAAATATGAATAAGCCACCTGTCCCAGAAACGTAAATACCACGTTTTTTTTACGAAGACCCTCCCTGGAAAGAAAAAGCCGGTTTTTTCCCCCCCCGAAAAATCGCTTTTTCCTCCAGCCTGTTTTTTTTTTTCCTCCTGCAAGCAAAGTCCCCCCCTACCGAAAAAACCCGCCCTTCAGCACGAAAAGCGCCATAGCTAACAATAAACTTCCCAGACCAATGTCCCCCCCGCAAGCTGTTGTTGGTTTTTTTTTTCCAGTCCCGTAGACCAGTAACAAAGCGCTTGCCATGGGGCCCTTAGTGCTTACTACTGTAAAATAACTTTTCCATTACCCCTGGAAAAATACGGTGTTTTTTGCAAACTGCCCCGTTAAACATCCAGGGGGCCCGCGTTAAATTGCAAACAGCATTTTAATGCCTGGGTCCCCTCCACTTTCCCTGGAACTTTGGGCCGGGGCGCGCCTTAAGGGGCTTCCCATCACTTAGGCTATAGTGGTGAGTGATTTGTCTTTGTTACCAGGCCAAAAAAAAAGGAATGCGTTCCCAGGTTTTTTCTTTAAAGACCTGTGGGAGGTTTTTGAAAGGTTTTTTGGTTTTTCCCGGAAATTTTTTTATTTTATTGAATTTTTTTAAAATATTTTTTTTTCTTTGATAAAAATTAATTATATTTATTTATATAATATATTTAAATATTATATTATATTAATTTATAATATATATATAATTTATATATAATATTAATATATAAATAAATTTAATTATTATTATATATATATATTATATAATATTATATTAATATATATATATTATATAATAAATAAATAGTTATTAAATATAGTAAAGAATATTACGTATTTTCAAGAAAAAAAAATTGAAAAAAGCTATATTGCAAAATCCTGTTGGGGAATTTTATTAAGAAAATTTTTTTTTTATTTTTTTTTTGCAAAATTTTTTTCAGGGGTGTTGTGGTTTCCCAAGTCGCCTTTCCAGGAAAAAAGAGGGCAAAATTGTGTGGAAAAAAAAGAAAAAGTGGAGAAACGAAGAAAAGAGGGAAGAATATGAGAAAAATGAAAGGAAAAAGAGGGAAAATGAAATGAAGGGGAAATGGAGAATGGAAAATAAGAAAAAGCGTAGAAAAAAAAAAAAACATAAGGGAAAAAAAAGGAAAGTAAAGAAAAAAAAGAATATAATAGAAAAAAAAAAGAGAGAATCCAGTAACTTTCCCCACGCAGCAAAGACGGAAAAAAAAAAAAAAACTGTAACGACAAATCCAGATAACTTCCGTTTAGCTTAAAGAGACAAAAAACTAAAGTGAAAAAAACGTTTTTTTTTTTTTTTTTGAGGGAGTTCCCCAATAAACGTTTTTTCCGACCAAAATCCTTTTCCCTTTTCCTTTTTTCCCCTTTTTTCTGTCCATGAATAGAAGGGCAGTGGAAGGATGGGGTGAGGAGAAGAAAAGAGCGTTTTTGACGTCCACCCAATCATCTTCTCCTTTTGGCCAAGATCGTCTTTACTTTCGTCCCCTAATATCTTATTCCCCGAGGAACGTCCCCACGGTTCCCCCTGATCTCTCGTCCCCAAAAACCTTTTTTTCATAATTAGATAAGCATTTAAAGCTTCAACGTAATATGAAGTTTTTTTTCCTCCCCTCAGTTTTATTTTTTTTTTTACTTGTTTTTTATTTTTTATTTTTTTTTGGTTTTTTTGGTTTTTATTTTTATTTTTTGTTTTATTTTTCCTATTCCCGAAATGTTTCCCCCTTTACAAAATTCCCCCTTCCTTTCCCGTTTTTTTGTCCCCCCCTTTCCGTTTTTTTTCATTACCATTTATTTTATTTATCAAAATGTTTTTAGTAGCTGCACTAGTTATTATAGTAAAATTCATTATCAATTATTACAGAGTTCCATTTTTTATTGCTACGATTACTGCCCACTAAACAAGTTTTTCTTTTTTTCCCCATAATGATTACTAGCATTTACCAAAATTTTATTAAAAAAAAGTGAGCATAAAATCAACATTATTTCATTAGTAAAGCATCAGTTACCATTCTTTATCATTAATGTCACTGTTCTACATAATTACCGCATCGTCCCAAACAATTTTACATTGATGGTAATAAAAAATTAATTTATTTTCCGATTATTTTTATTTACCATTGATATTATTCCATAAAATTTGTATGTATAAACAGTTAGAATATATGGGAAGGACGTTAAATTGTAAAGTTTTTTTAGTTTCTTTTTGTTTTTGTTTTATTATCCCCCTATTCTTGTTTTCTTGTTTTAAATGGTAATCAAAAATTTTAAATCAATTATCATTATTGTTATGATTATCAAATTCCCCATTTTTTATTTTATTATTTTTTTTTTTTTACTATTTTTTTTATTTACTATGTTTTTTTTATTAAATTAATTATTATTATTATTTTTATTTTTATTATTTTATATTATTAATTTTTTATTATTATATTATTTTATTATTTATTAATTTTTATTATTTATTATATTAATTATTAATTATTAATTTTTATAATTATTTATTATTTTATCATTTATCATTATCATCATCAATTGTGTTTTTTTTTTGTTTTGTTGTTTTTTTGTTTTTTTTTTATTGGTTTGTTTGTTTGTTGTTTTTTTATTTTATTTTTTTAAATTTTTATATGTTATTTTTATTGTTTTTTGTTTTTTTTTTGTTTTTTTGTTTGTTTTTTTTTAATTATTAATTATTATTTATATTATTTAATTTTATTATTTAATAATAATAATAATAATATTAATAAATAATAAATAAAAAAATAAATAATAATAATAATAATTATTAATTTAAAAATTTATTAATTTTTTAATTAAAATTAATTAATTTATTATTATTAATTTTATTTATTATTAATTAAATTATTTTATTTTTAATTATTTAATTTATTATCATCATTATTTTTAATTATCCATTATTGTTGTTTTTTTTTTTTTTGTTTTTTGTTTTTTTGTTTTTTTGTTTTTGTTTGTGTTTGTTTTTGTTTTTTTTTATATTTTTTTATCTATTTTTTTTTTTTTTTTTTTTTTCTTTCCCTTTTTTCTTTTCTTTTCTTTTATTAATTATTAATTTTATTTATTTATTAATTTATTAATTTATTAATTACTATCATTTATTATCAATTTTTTATATTAATTTACATTATTAAATTATTTATTGTTTTATTTTATTTTATCATTAAATTTTAATTTATTAATTTATTATTAAGTAGTTAAAATTTTTTTTATTATTTAATGTTCATTTTTAATCATTATTTATTAAATTTAAAAAATTTTTATTTTATTTTTTTTTTTTTTTTTTTTGTTTTTTGTTTTTATTTTTAAAATTTTTTTTTTCATTATTAATTATTTTATTATTATATTTATTATTATTATTAATTGATTGGATTGAATTGAATTAATAATTATAATTATTTGATAATTTATTTATTATTGTTTTATTATTATTTATTATTATTTATTATTAATTATTATTAATTTTATTTATTATTTATTATTTATATGACTATTTTTATATTATTTATTATTATTATTATTATTATTATTTATTATTTAAATATTTATTTAATTATTATTATTATTATATATTATTTAATGATGATGGAAATGATGATTTGATTGATGATGATGAAATGATGTATGATGGATGATGATTGATGATGATGATGAATTGGATGATTGGAAAATGTTGGATGATGTGATGATTGATTTGTATTGAAAATATGATGAAAAATTGATGAATTGGTGATGAAAATAAAGATTGATGATGAAAATTTTTTTTTACTATTTATTTAAATTCAATTTATTAATTAAATTTAATATTTAATATTTAATTTTATTAATTATTTATTATATTATTATAAATTTATTATTTAATATTTATTATTTATTTAAATTATTAATTATTGTTTTTTTTTAATCATTTAATTAATTATCATTAATTATTTTTTAATTACCATTACTATTATCATTTATTATTATTATTTTATTTTTTTTATCCATTAACTATTAATTATTAATTTTTATTATTTTTTTATATTAAATTTTTATTATTATTTTATTTTAACTTTTGTTTTGTTTTTGTTTATAAATTTTAATTATTATTGTAAATGTTGTTTTGTTTTACATTTTTTAAATTAATTGGTAAATTGTTTTTTGCTGTTGTTTTTTTTGTTAATTATTATTTCATCATTTATTAATTATTTATTATTATTTTATTAATTATTTATTTTTTCCTGGTTAACTCTTCAAGATTTGGTTCTTACATCCTTGGTGAAGAGCTGCAGTAGCGGGACCCACAACCAGTGGATCTTAGGTATTGTAGCTTTTCTTTTTCTTTTTACTTTTTTCCACTTTCATGGTCCCAGTACTCCTTTCGAAATTTTTTTGCTTGTTTTTCCCTTCCTAGGTAAACAAAGGTTTTTTTTTTTTTAAACATTTTCAACTGTAATTTCCCAAATCCCAGCTTTTCTGTATCCATTTTTTTCCTCGAAACTGCTTTTTGTCCACTGTTCCCCCCCAATGCCCCCTATTTTACTACTGGAAAATAAACTTTCAAACATCTTTTCCCATTTCCTCCAAAACATTCTCTTTGCAATTTTTCCAATATTTCAGGTCGCAGTAAAATTGTTTACACTTTTTCTTTCTTCTTTCCCTTTTTTCAATACGTGTGGTTCCAAATGGGCCATGCCTTTGGGTTCGATGGAGAAGAGGGCCATTTTTTGTCCTGTTCTTTTTTCTCAATTTTTACTGTGATATCAGGTCCTGTAAGTGGGGTCTAGTGTGTCTTTGGTCGTCTGTATGGGGGAAAAAAAATCCCCATTAATCCCACCATCCCCCCTTTTCTGATTCCAGCACTTTTTTTTTCCAGTCTTCTGTTGGTGTAACCACTGAATCAAAGAACTTTCCCAAATCCCCCATTTTTCCCTCCACAAAAGCTTTCCCAGTGGGATTACTTTTTTGCAAAAAAAATTTCATGTCCCCTTTCCACCTGTTTATATTTCCCCCCTTTTTTTGGTGCTTTTGTTTTTTGGGGTT
>NW_023647186.1:0-7343 GCF_015228065.2 Penaeus monodon
TTTTAGGGTTTTTTTTTTTCAAATTTTTTGGGGGGGGTTTTTTCTTCGGGGTGGTGTGTCCTTTTGCTGCCAAAAATGAAAGGGCCCCCTCACTGCCCCCAAAACTGTAAAAGGCTATGCTACTCTAGTACAGTGGCTGACAGGGACGAAAACCCACACGTAAGGGGTAAACACACGCTCGACGATGCTACGACTTGTCAAAAGGGGTTAAAGCGCCGCGGTGTCGGGGCCCCGCCCGGGAGGAAAAGGGCGGACTGACCTTATCGCGCGGGGCGGGTCCCAAAACTCTCCAGGCCTAGGTCATTTCGTATAAAGTAGTGCCTTTCCAGCTGGGGGGGACGGAAAGCAGCAGCTGCGGAAGCCATGGGGGGGAGCGGGTGAGGCCCGGGGGCTCCGTCTGCTACACTGATTGCTCCATGGGGAAAAAACAGCCACGTGTCCACTGGTACCCAAAATAAAATTTATCCAATTCTGTAGAATTATCCACATCCTATACCAACCCTTGCCCTCCAAATGTTTTCTTACAACACAGACCTGCCCCCCCCCTTTAAACTCAGCCCCCAAAATTGCTGACCTTTTGCCTCTTTGGGATTTTTTTCCCCCCGAAACGGGTAGGTGAGGGGTCTATTGAGGAGACCCTCCTCCCAAAAGTAAGGTCTTTGGGAGCCATCATTTTGGCCCAGGGACTCAACGGTGAAGCTCCAGCGTGCCGTGGGATCCCCTTTTCCCCAGAAAGGAAAATCCTGAACCTGTCCAAATTTTTCCAGCCCAAAACATCCCGGGGGCCTCTGCTCAAAGACAAATGCCCCTAAAGCAAAGGTTTCAAGGGCAAAGAAATCTAAACCTGTCCAAGGGAAACCTTGGAACTAGTTTGACGGTAAAAAAAACCTTTTAAAAAAGGTACTCCCCAGGATCAGGGGGAAAGGGACAGCCAAAAAGGTGGGGGGGCAAACCCTTTGCCACAGGTGCTCCCAAACACCTTATGGAAATAATATAAAAAAAATGGTCCCCTAACCCAAATGGAACTGTCGGGAATTCATGCAAAAGGGAAAACTGCAACATCTGATAGCTTTCATGTAACCCAGTTTGTGACCCAGGAAAAATTGTACCATTTTCCCTGAGAGGATTCCAAGTTCAAGCCCTTTATGGACGTTTGACAAGGCCCTCTAGCGTAATGGGCGTAAAGATATTCCCTTTCAGGCCATACCTGCAACAACACGCAGGGGAAGGCTTGAGAATGGGGCTTGACACGACCTTACCTTTTCCCTCCTCTACCTTCCCCCACAAAAATTCTCAACTTTAAATGATTTGGAAGGTCTTTTGGCATTTGCCCATTTTTTCTCTTTTTGGGAGTTTCCCTGGTCGGCATCCCCTCTGGGGAGAAAACTTTGGAACCCTCGAGAAGGGGCCCTTTGGGCCCTTTGTTCTTAAGACTAGATGCAGCTTTACTGAACGTGCCCTCCACAACTTTTCCAAATTTCAAACGGGACCTTCTCCAATATAGACTTATAATAGGTCACTGTTTCACGTTAAATTTTCATTGCAGGTCATGGAAGACTTACATAAAAGCGACCATTTTCCAATAATTTGAAGGAGGTAAAGGGTATTACCAGTCAAGGAGTGCAGAGTGGCGATTTGAACTCGGATTGGAATCTTTTTAGATAACTGCAGTATTGAAAGATTTGTGAATAAATTTTCCATGTATTCAAGATGCGTTAAATCATTCACATCAAAAATTCACCTTCCAGCAGAAGCTCCATTCCGAAAAGTAGCGGGCATTCCCGTCGACCTCCAGTCCCAAATGGTGGTCTGAGAATGCCAACAGGGTCAGAGAAAGAAAAGTCTTAAAGGTATTGAAAACGACGCCCCACTTTTGTAACCTTGACAATTACAAAAAACCCGACCCAAAAGGGCCAGGGCGCGCAAGGGGCTAAGGGACTCGTGGAGACAGTAGTCTCCTCAGTTAATCTGGGACCCCCCTTAGCATGGGTTGGGACAAGGGGCGTAAATTACTGGAAAAACAATCCCTGTCCCCAACCTGCTCTAAAATAGATGGGATAAAAAATACAGACAGTGCTAAACCATGGCAAGATCTCCTCTGGAGCCTTTAAAAATGCTCGATTCCCATTTTTTTTGCTGAAAAAAACACCCAGTGTCGTTCTTCGTAGGGCTGCAGCAGAATTCCTACAAATTGCCATTTTTTTTCGCAAGGAGATGGACTCTGCTTTGCAGCTCTGCTCTCGAGTGACGATATTCCATACCAAAAAGATAAACTCCCTTTTCCCGAGAGCTCCCCGAATTCAAGTTTAACCCCATTCAATAGGACTTAGGGAGGGCACATGCCATTCACATGGAGAGAAGCTATAATCATTCCTTTCCTAAACCCGGAAAGATGCTACCCACCAGGAAATTACGACAATTTCCCTCACCAGCTGCATCTGCAAATGATGGAGGGGAAAAGTAAAATTCAGGTTGAATGGCTGTTAGAAAAAAAAACGTGTTTCCCCTTTCAATATGGCTTTAGAAAATTTAGATCGAAAACAGAAAGCCCTTGGAGGATGGAAAATGCTATACAGGTTCCCTTTGCCAGGCCTCACATATGCAAAACTTTTTTTGACTTTGAAAAAAGGTACGATACATTTTAAGCATGGGACACTCAAAAAGCTTATGACATTGGGGTTTAAAGACATTACCTACCTTTATACAAAGTTCCTTGCTGACAGGAAAAATTTAGAGTTTGGTAGGAAAAAGTTTCTCTAACCTGGGAAAATCAGCTTGGGGAAAGGGGGCCCCCAAGGGAGTGTCTAAGTGTGCCCTGTTTTCCCCCCTGCTATAAAAAGATATGAAAGGTTTTTTCCAAGTGCGTTCATGTAATTTTTATGTGGATGACTTACACTGTACGCTCAAAAAGGAAGCTTACAGGATGTTCAAAGGGCACAGCAGATGCAAAAATAGGTTGTACATGGGCAACTTCTGGGTTTAAAAATTTTTTCCCAAGCAAGACCATGGCATCATTTCCAAAAAACGAGTAATTCAAACCTTCCCTCATTAGGGCAAACCCCGCAATTTGTCCAAGAGGTGAAATACTTGGGTCTAATTTTTTATTAAGACTTACATGGGTCCCCCACTCAACAGTTTTAAAAATAAGGCTACAAAAATTTAGTATTTGCGATTCTTTCACATTTTTCTGGGGTGCAGACCCCCACAAAGCTTCTACGGGTTTACCGACGCTTATTCATAGTAAGCTTGATATGGGTGAAGTTTTCATCTGCAAATCCCCAATGTTCTCCAGGTTGGCTCGGTCCTAATGAAACTCTCAGAATCTTACTGGGGCTTTCAGGGCTTCACCTGTGGATCCCATTCTAAGAGTGGAGAACACCTCTTTCATTTCACCAACTACATGAAAAGGATTTACTACACGGACTACAAAGGATTCCGGGGTCCCTACATTCAAATTGGTTTTTTAACCCCTTTAGGGTAGCCGATCCCATGGGAGGAAATGAGAATCTTTGGAAGGCCCCCTTTAATTTTTTCTCACTAAGGTTTTTGGCTGTTGGGAAATTTCCCCAATTTCCCCCCTTGGACTAATAATCGACGGATTTGGTCGGCATTGGGGAAAAGGGGGAGGGAAATCTGAAAGAAGTTAGAGAAATTTCTTCACACATTTTTAAAAGTCCCAAAGGATCAGATGAAATATATACAGAGGTTCGAAAATCTAAAAATTGTGTGGGCAAAGGAAGCCAAACCCTGGGTTTAATTGGGGGGCTCGGGGAGGAGGCCTGGGCCCACCTCCTCCCAGATAACTCATCGGCATCTATCTTTAAAAATGGATATGCTGGGGGGGAGGGTTGCTGTCCCTCCCACCCAGCGAGCAAGGATGGCTGCAGTTCTAATTGGGAGGTCAAATGTCGGGGAGCAGGATGGGAACGAGAGCTACTTGTCCTGCCCGCACCCCGGCAGATGCCAACCCAGCATGAAGCTTGTAGGGCAAAGCCCTCAGGAACCCCACAGGCGGACGAGTGTCCCCCCAGCTTGCCGACCCCGTTTATTTGGGCAGGGGTCGCGGGAGTGGGAAGGGGGCATTACCCGGAGGGGACCACCTGAGGCTTAACCTCAGGCGAGCTTTATAAGTAGGTGCCTGGAACATATGGTCCTTGTGGCAGGATGAGCAGTTACCTCTGCTATCGAGGGAATTGGATTGATTAGGAGTTGAGGTGGCTGCCCTCTCGGAGGTGGAAACCTGGCAGAGGCACATCACAGGGTGGTACACTACTACTGGTCGGGCTCAGCGATGGTCACCCCTCCAGGGATAGCCCTAGCCCCCCCGGGAGTTGAGGTGACACTGGTTGGTGCCTGTATTATGGCACTGAGACTGAAAAATGCCTTTGGCTTTCATGTTCTTGTTCTGAATATGCCCTACTGATATTTGTAAACTCTCTGAAAAAAGTCGTTCATGCCAAAACCCCTCATACGTGGGAGACAATTGCCCCTGGTGAGAAAATTCGCATTGTTTTTGGGCGACTCAATCGGTACTGGCTGTGACCGAGTTGGGTATGAGATGTCTTCGCCCCCTGGTCGAGAGCTAAACTCAGCAGCAGAACAGCCTCCCTTTTCTGGACTTTGCTAGGATCAGAGAAAAAGAGGATCTCGGGGTCCTGGGTCCAGAGTTCCCCCATCACCGGGGCATGGGATAGTGAAGGGCAGTGGCCCGGAGTTGCCCCCGTCTTTTTAGACACGATGGAGGGTCCCCCCAGAAAATGCGAGTTTAAAACCAAAGTGCGGCTTTGAAAATAACCTATAGTTTGGCTACCCCCGGGCCCTTCAAAACTCCCCGTCTCTCCAATGCCCTTAAGGTTTTTTCACTTGGACAGACTGAGGGGGTGGTTCACCATGGCAGTCCTGATCATTCACATAATTTGATAATCTGATGGGCCCAGTTTTCTCGAGGGGTTCTTTAAGCGTGAAACACTTGAAATAAAAGCAGGGGCCATTTACGTACACCCCAAAAGGTAAGGCGAATTCCATTCCCTGGGGAAAAACTGGAGGCCACTGAAGCATGTTGCATGGCTCGGTTGAATGGTATCAAGTCTTGTTATCGCTCTTTTGGGGTGTAGGACTCAAAAAAAATGCTGAAAAGGGACAAAAGGGAAAAAAACCCTCAGGAATTTCCTGAGGAGGGTAAGGCCCTTTTTCTGGTAAATAACCTTCGCCCTGCCACCAAATCCTGGATAGCTGAACTCTATGTCCTTGTTCCTTGATCCCTGTTTGGTGTTTCCTGTGACTCCGTGTTTTTCCCCCCCATTATTCCCATCGTGTGTTTATTTCGTGCCCTCCTCGCCACTTGGCGTTTCCCCCCCGGTGGTGTTTGGGGCGCTGTGGGGCTCGGGGGCCTCTTGGCTGTTTATGTTTACGACCCTGTGGATAGCACCCGTCTGCCCAGCCTTCCTTGGTTTTGGGGGCAGGAGGACGAGGCGGTGGCGTAAAAATGGTGTAGGAGTGGGATTTGTGATATTTGTCAGGAGACGCGCCCATTTATCATTCCAAAGATGCCGGCCATGAGGGAGAGGGGGCTTGACTGAGGAGGGACGATGAGGGGAAGCCCAGCCCAAAGGCTTTACACTGCCCTGCTGGCCGGGTTTTAAGGGAGGAAAGGCCAAGGGCAAAAAAGCGGCACAAAGGGGACGCGGAGGCCGCACCAAAACTCTCGAGATGCGGCAGGAAGGGGAGGGAAAAGTTCTGCCAACTTGTTGAAAAGGTCTACAAGCAAAAATTTGGATCTGTGAAGATGGAAACCCACAAAAAACCCAAAGGGCCCCAACTGCGTGAAGAGTGAACTGGGAGGAGGTGAAAATCTAAGGGGAAGGTTCGGGGCCCGGGGAGGAAGTGAGGAGGAAAGGCGGCTCACGAGGGAGTACCGTTGCAAGCAAGGAAAAAAAAGACGAGGTTCTGGCAACAGATTCCAGAGGTCGATTTTACTGGGTCTGCCTGGGGTCCTCAGGGAAACCCCCGGGCCCTCGCAAAACGTCGTTCGGGGCCAGTGGTCGCTGAGAAAGGGTGGGGACCCCTCGGAACCGCTCCCTTGGGTATAGGGGCGGGAAATCGGCCCCGGTAAAAAACCCCCCGTTGCCTCCCCACCCCCTTCCTCCCCCCCGGGCGTGTTAGTTCACGGCACGGTTCTCCACCCGCAGCCTCTCGGCCTCCACCATTTTTGAGGGTAAGCCAGCTGAGTACGACGGGAAGGTGGCCTGGGAGGTAATTTCCCCAAATTTGGAAAGCTGGTTTCTGCCCAGGGGCTGGAGCCGGAAAAGGAAAAGGGCCCTCCCCTGGTAACGCACAAAGGGGCCCCGCGGTGAATGGGGGGGCATCTGCCGCATCCAAACTGCCTCTTACACCAAAAAACGTGGCGGAGGCTTTGAAAACCCCGTTTCGGGCACCAAAAACCGGGGCCGAGGAAACGGGCCCCTCAGAACCGGATTAGCGTGGCGAGACACTGCCCCCGCGGGCGCAGGGATGTGGGGGCCTGGTAAGGGGGGTCTTCCCCCGGCGGCTGGGGAAAAGTTTTATCGTGGTCCTGGCCCCGATTTCTTTGTTGATGCTTTACGGGACCAGCACTGCAAAAGTACGTCAAGCAGGCACACCCTGAGGAAAATGGGTGGCGCTGGCAGGGTCGGAGTTCGAGGCTTTCCGAAAGGGACCAGGGTAGGGCCACTGCCATCCCCAACCCTGCCTCCGGGGCCCGGAAAGGGTAAAGTGGAGAAGATAGCTTGAGGAAGGTGAGCCCCCAAAACTTTTCAAGTGCTCGAGCATTTTCATTTTGTATCCCAATGTGTGGCCCCAAAAAAGGATAACACACTTAAAAAGGGTTTCATCCTTAGTACAATGGGAACAGAGGGGAGTTAAAAGGTCCCCGGGCAGCCCCCCCTGGAGGGAGGCAGGGTACCTTAGCGCGGTGGGAGCTTAGCACGAAACCCCCGGTCAAAAAGAGGTCAGTAAAAAATGACCTCCGCCCTCGCTGACGGGTGGTTTTATTTGGGACTTTGGATCCCCCGTGGAAAAAAGCCACGGGTCCAGGTAAAAAAATGAAATTTTCCCCATCCTTTTAACGAAAAAAAATTATCCCCTCTTATATTTCTGGGAAACCCCCCTACTCGGCCTCCCCCTCGGGCGCCTTCAAAGGGGACCAACTTGGCTGGCGTCTCGTTCTCGTGCGTCGTCCCCGGTTAAAAATTGTGGGGTCGTCCATGTTGTCCTCATCCTCCCGGTCCTGGGTAATTTCCTCCTCGATTACCAAAGTCCCGAAAGTCTCGAAAGGTTCCTTTATTCGGATTTTTCCTGAAACCCCC
>NW_023647187.1:0-7343 GCF_015228065.2 Penaeus monodon
CTATTTTTTTTAATATCCCTAGTTCCTTTGTTTTTCCCCCTTCCTCGGCAAGGGATTTTGATTAAAGGCTATATGGTTTTTTTTTCCGTATTTTTTTTTTTCAAATGAACTTCAATATTTACGTGTGTTGCGGGGACGGCCGGGAGCCTCAGCTGATTGATTTTAACACAAGAGTAAACATCTCATCGTTGGTTACCCATTTTCATTTTCTCATTTATTGCTGTTTTTTATGCAACGGTTTACATCGCTGTTAATCTAGGTAAAGAGAATTGATGGAGAAAGTTTGATTTCCGATTGTAAATTTGCGATTTTAAATTATGCAATTTATATGTAAAAAAATATATAGGAGACTTGTAGATGGCGTGAGTGTAAACTTGTGTTGATGGAGGTAGTAAACTCGCTGCGTTTTATACATTTTTTTTTTAAATATTTTTTAAGCATTTTACACGGCTTTTTGGCCTCATCCAGTGACTGCCGTACCTGTGAAAGGTGAGAAGCTATACGGGTGCGTTCTTTTTATCATTTATTTTCAGAGTTCGCGTGGAAGATAATTTTGTTTTTAAGATTTCTAAACTTTTTTTGTACGGAAAATAAAAGTTTTGTGATAATTTTTCGTAGTTTTCAGGAGAAGAGTTAGCAGCTTATTGTAATTCCTCAGGACTGTGACCTCGGTATTAGCTGAAGTGGCATTTATTATTGCAAATGAGAGACAGTTTAACAGGTGAAATTAATTATATTTTCCCCTTTGATTTATAAAAAAAAATGGGGGATTTCATACACGTGATAGGCGTATAGACCCAGATAGTCCCTTCTATTTTTGGGTAGATCTTTTTTTCCCTTTTGGCTTATCAGTATCCAGCCATTTTGCCACCCACATGCTGCTACTTCAGATGTGCTTGATATGTGGGCAATTTGTGATAGATGTGGCAGAAGAGGATTTTGTGGGGTTAAGAAATTATATATTCACCCCTTTGAGTTTCCTTGTTTAGTGACTTTTAAGGTTTTTGTGGTTTTTTTTTAATAAATTTTCAGAAATATTTTTTTGTGGTATAAACTTTCCACCTCCACAGAATAGCTTTAAATGTGTTTTTTGGTTCAAATTGACATAGCTTTTGCTTTTTTAATTTCCTGCAGGTGTGACAACAGTTGGGCTTTTTAGTGAGAATATGTTTTTATATATCTTCAGTTTTAGTTAGAACTCTTTGGGTTTGGTTTTTTTTGTTTTCAGGATTTTGGAGATGCATTTGAAATTTTTTTGGGAAATAAAGATAAATTTGTATTGAAGTAGTGCTATAATGCTAATGGGATTGGGTTTTTTATAAATGGGAAAGGGTAAATGACTTATATTTAAGTTATCAATTTGGTCCAGAAATATGTTAAGTTGAGTTTTTTTCCAAAATTTTGGTTAAAAGTATTATAGGTATTATTCTAGATATTCCTTCCCAATACATATTATAAAGTGGAAAGTTTTAAAAAAATTCAGAAAGGATACAATTTGCGAGTAGAAACTAGTGTATAGGAACTAGATATTCAATTAGCAGTCATCATTTTTGATTCCTGTAAACTTACTTCTTGACAGTTATACATAATTTCTCAGTTTAATTATACTTGTGGGTGCTGCACTCCCGTTATCATTTTTTTATGTATAATCACCCCTTTCTAAACAGCCCCCCGTATTTTTTGTAGTGGAAGATGAATTTCTAGGCAATGGGATGGTGCGATAAGGAGGGCCAGTTCGTTTCTTGCCCCGATTTTGTTGAAAAGAGCATTCTGTTTATCAAAAAACAGGTAAGAATAAATGTAGTTTATTTTTATGTATATAATAGAAAAGAATAATACAAAGAAAATGGGGGTGTACAGCAATGAATAGCAAACACAGTGTTTTTTATTAGAAACATTATAACCAGTTATTAATTATATTGTCTATGTTTGTCTTGTGTTTAGTGCAATCCAAATGCGAATTTTAAAAGATTCACTTCAGCCCTAGCTTTTTTTATATTCTTAATTTGTTCTCAATTTTATGAAAATTTTTTTACTTGTAATGACCATATGCCTAATGGTTGCTGGTTGTTAAGTTCCGCTAACCCAAACCCTTGTCTTAAAATAAGTCTCAGTTTTCGTAATGAAATACATTAAGATGTCACCAGCACTAGTAATTTCTATGTTTTTTGTAATTGTGATTATTACCATTTAAGATAGAGGTAATTATCACTTATTTTCAAGACATGGGTTTCTATGCGTTGTGGTGTGCTTTATTTTGGTGTTTCTCCAATATCTGTGGAGTTAAAGTAGGAGCCTAAATTTGTAAGGAAAAATAGTTTAAACTCAATTGACATTGTGTACATGCCCTGTCTATTGTACATTATTAATGGCCCATAGAATGCCCCAAAAAGTACACAGATTACTTACAGAGTAAGGTTACTTGGGCCCACTTGACCTCAATCATTTACCCTGTTTTTTTTAAGTTCTCATAAAATCTATTATTGTTGTTATTATTATTATCAATGGGGGGTGGTGGTGGTGGTGGTGGTGGTGGTGGTTGGTGGTGGTGGTGGTGTGGGTGATGATGATGATGATGATGATGATGATGATGATGGATGATGATTGAATGAAAGATGATGATGATGGGTGAAAGATGATGATGATGATGAATGATGGATGATGATGATGATGATGATGTGATGATGGTGATGATGGTGATGATGATGGTGATGGTGAAAGGTGGTGGTGATGGTGTTGATGATTATTTTTTGCTATTGTTATTGTGTTATGATTTTTGATTATTTATCCCTTATTATAATCATAATAATGATATTAGTAACAGTACTGACAGCAATAAAACTAGAAACATATCCTTTTTCCTAAAATTCAAGGATTAGAGTAAACAAGGAAGTCAGTTAGGCTTATTAATTGATTCCATGGTGACCTAAGCACTTTCTGAAGTCATCTTTGCTTGAACAAAATCTATACATGCCCTCCCATCATCAGAGAATCTTATATAGCCCATCAGTAAAGTAGTTTTTATAACTAGGCATAGTAATAAATACCATGAAAAGGGTAATATTCATATGGGATAAGATAAGTTTTTAAAATTTTTTTGGCCCTGTTATCCTCTGCAAAAAGTTTTTTTTACGAATAGCAGGGGGTAATTTGTCCAAAGTAAGAGCACAAGTGATTGCCTTTGATTTGCCTGAGTTTCGTTCATGCTTCATAATCCCTCTACTGCATATATTCTGCAAGGTAAATCTAGACTGGCTACTCAACTGACATTTAAATCCCCAGAGAGGTCTACAATATCTAACCTCAGAATAAAACAGAGTAGATTTTTGTTAGCTTTTGCTGTACATCAGCTTAAATCCACATCAAGTGTTTTTTTTTTAAATATCAGATTATCTTGTTATCCTTCACTTTGCAACAGATTAATAAGGGATAGGCAGGAAGTGTTTTTTTGGGGTTCCTTTTTTTAAGGATATTTTTTTGTGTTTTGCATATATCTTCAAACCCAAAGTATAATTGTAAACAATTATCAAAACTGTTCACTTCATCATACCTTTAGGTATGTTTATGCAGAGGATTACAACTGCAATATCCAGTATAATATTATCTATAACTGACCCAGCAGCTCGTGTTGAAAATAGAACAGATGAATTTTTCAAGATATTTGCTTGATTTTTCATTTTCAGGAAACGGTCCCAAATTAGAACCCGATTCTCGAATAGATTAGAGTATAGAGCTTTGGGAAAATTTGTTCAGAATGAAACTAGACAGTTTTGATATAATCAGTTTTCACTTTTGTATGGTTTTCATTTAGAAAATCACTTCTGTCTAATAAAGAAATTAATTTTTCGGTTTTTTTTATAACATAAAAAAGGACAAAGTGTTCAAACTGAATGATTAAAGTTTTTTACTTAGTGTATTATTCAAGAAAAATTATCTTTTTTTTTTCCTTTCTCCTTTTTTTCCATTAATTTATCATTTTTTGTGGTTAGCTTTTTCAGGTAGAAGTTTTTAGGAATTAGGGACTAAAAATATTTAAATCTTAAACCAATTAACAAGGGGAGTACATATTTTAATAGGGTCCTGGGAAAACACTATAGAGTTAATTTTCTAAGCCTGTGTCTTTGGCGGGGTTAGTTTTAAATCCTTGATATCTAGCAAGAAAAGCATTTACTTTTATTGCTGTTTAATATTGCTAATAGCATTAAATTATAATGATGATAATAAAAGTGATAATAGTAATAATGGTGAATAATTAGTAAAAATGATAATAGTAATTTATAACAGTAGTAATTAATGATGATAGTAGTAATAATAATAAAAAAATAATTTATAAAGAATATAACTATGATAATGATGTTTTAATAATTTTGATAATAAGGAATGATGATAAAAATTTTACTATTATTACATTATTATTATTATTATTTTATTATTATAATGAAATAATGATGATAATGCTAATAATAATATTATGATGGGTAATAAGAATGATGATTTTGATGACAGTGATAATTATAATAATAGTGATAATCATATTATTATTACTACTACTACTGCTGCTATGAATAAAAATAATAATAATGAAAGATGATAATGATACTATATGATAGTAGTAGTAGTAATGGTGATGATGGTGACGATGATATGATGATGATAAATGATGATATAATTGATGAATAATAAAGATGATAATAATGATGATAATAATGATGATAATAATGATGATAATAAAATGATATAATAATGAGAATTTAAATGATAATAATGATGAAAAACTATGATAATAATAATACGATAATTTAATAATAATAAAATATAATAAAATATAATTAAATAATAATAATAATTAATAATAATAATAATAATCATAATAATATAATGAAATTTAATAATGATAATGATAATAATAATAGTAATGATGATGGCACTGATAGTCATAATGACATAATGATAATAATCATAATAAAAAAATAGTGGATGATAATTGTAATAATGATCAATAAGACTAACAATGATAATGGAAAAATGGTAATTATGATAATTTGGCCATAAAATAAGGAAGATGATGATAATAATAGTAATAATAACAAGTAATGATAAATGACATAAATAAAATTAAGTAATATAACCACGGTAACAGCAGGGGATCAGTTTATTAAGAGTTTAAAACTTTTTACAAAAAAATCAAGGAATGAATAAGACCTGTGATATCCATAACTGCAAGTATACTATTAGCAATATAAAAGACTTTTTTTGGGGATATTTTAGGATTTTAGACCTGTGGGATTATTGCCATTAGATGTTTTTCTTAGCAGCTAAAAGTTGAATAATTTTCTCATAACATTCTTTGGTTTTTTCAAATAGTGGAATTGGATTTTAGTAATGTGTTGATAATTGTTTTTTTAAAATTTTTTTTTAAAGATTTTTTAAATTTTTTTGCAATTTATAGCTTTTCAGAGAATTTATTTGTAGGAGCTGATATGGAAATCTCCAGGCAATATTGGACATGCAGGGGAAATACTCATGAAACGGGGAAGAGGGTACAGTATTCAGAAAAAATATATATATGTTTTTATGTTCTGGTGTTTTTATGTATTGCATTTAAAAGTACTTTATTATGTTGACTTTTGTAAAGACCCTACATGAATGATATATTGAGAAAATTGTTGATGATTACAGGGTTGAGAAAAGTGTATATTTTTTGTTTATTGCATTTTAGATATATATTTTTTTTATGTGGACCTTCTCTAGACTTACAGTATGATATATTGAGAAAAATATTATATAATTGTTTTTGTTAATTGTAATAAAATTTGTTTTTTGTTACGTTGACCTTGTTTAGACTTACAGGATTTACATTAAACATTTATAAGTAGAAAATGTATTTAGGTATAGCTATGCAAAAAAGAGTAGAGGGCATAGCAATAACTGCAGTTATTTAATTTAATTATTTAATTAACTGCAAGTGTCCCCCCCCATTTGCAACAGAGTTAAAGGCTCACCCTCTAAGGAAAATATGATAGGTTAACATTTAGATTTAGAGTTAGAATTAGGAACAGAATGATAATTAGAATTTATGTTTGCATACAGTATCTGTTTATCCTGGTTTTATGAAAACAGAGATAAGATAGAGAAGATAATGATCCTTTTCTGTTCATTTTTAAATGCATTATATAGTAAAGTTTTTTTAAACATCTCTCTTTTCATAGCAGGTGTTATAGGCATATGGAATTATGGGGAAGAGTGTATCAGTGATTTATATTTCAGTAATAAATTATTGAAATAATTGGGTTAACAGATAATAATTATTATTATTACTGTCCAATAAATCTTCACCCAAAATCATTTTGATTATGAAAAAGTTCAACATACCAATGAGTAATATTGGTTTTTTTTATTTAGTTCTCTCACTTTTTGTATTTCACTGTGATTAATATGGGAATGTTATCCATTTTAATTTCTAGCAAATTTTGACACATGAAAAATTTTGATTACAAAATTTTTTTTAAAGATCCTTATATTATGTCACTGTCCCTTTCCCCTCGTCATCATCCCCATTGACCAAAAAAGAAATGTATCGCTCATGAATTAACGCATTTTTAAAAAAATAATGGTTTTATTTTTTTTTTTTTTTGCTTTCCAGACCCAAAAATTTTACTGCAGAGCTTTTCCAAATTTTAGTCTTCCAACAGAAAAACACAATCAGGTCAGTTTTTTGCGCAAGATTATTATTGATATCGTTCTGTTTTTTTTTCATCCCGATTGTTATCATCATCATTATCTTTGCTGCTATTTTCTTATAGCATCTTTTAATTATCTTGGTTTTTTGTTGCTCTTCTTCTTGGCAAAGTCATTATTATTATTATTATTATTTTTTATTATTATTATTTATTATTATTTCCTTGATTGTAGTAGTAGTAAAATAATTAAAACATGAGCAACTGTTTTTAACTACACTTTTTATTCTATTACTATTTTTTTATTTTTTCTTTATCCTCCCTTATTTCTTTCTCTCTTACATCTCCCCCCCACCCCCATCTGTCTCCTCCTTCTATCCTCATTTCCCTCAAACCTCACCCCTTTGGTTCTCCTCCTTAAACCCCTTCCCATCCTCATCCTCTTCTTGGCTGTTATTCCTTTTTCCTCTCCTCTTCCATCCTTTTTCCACCTTTTAACTTTCCTTTCCCCCTTTTCTTCACCTTCTCTTCTTCTTTGGGCCATCTTCTTCCTCTTCTTTTCTTTTTTATTATTATTATTACTCTTTTTCGTATTCTAATTCTTATTCTTTTTCTTATTTTTTCATCTTCCTCCTTCCTCGTACTGTCCCCCCCAGCTTGTATTTT
>NW_023647188.1:0-7343 GCF_015228065.2 Penaeus monodon
CCTCAAGGGGGAAAAAGGTGCGTCTTTTTTGGCCGGACTTCCGCCTGGATAGACTCCCCACGATCGTGGAGGGGAAAAAGGGAGGAAGGTTAAAGGTTTGCTCGCGAGCCCCCGGGTTGTACAGGGGTAACATGTGGGCCTTCACCCGAGGGGGCGGGGGGTTCACTCCTTCCAGGGTAAAAGTTAAAACGTCGCCTGAGGTTACTGTGTGTCGGGCACCACCGGATAAGTCACAACAGGCACACTGAGTGAGTGGGCTTCAACAGGCCGGCCCCCTCTAGGGATAGCCCGGGCGGGGCTAACTTCGCATATCAAATTTACCCTTTGTTTGTCGGGGCATGGGCCAGGAAAGAGTGGAGTATGCCGAGTGCATGTGGGATTGCTCCTACACTGTTTTTAAAGGATGGCCGCCATTTTATGAGGGTGTGTATGAAAAATAATAGTTTTTTTAAAAAACCTGATTTCCCCTCACATATGGGGGGAAAACGTACAGGGCTTAAAAGAGAGTTTTAAACTCAACAAAAATTTTCCTCCATTACAACAAGGATAACTGTATTTTGCTTTACAACCACAAAAACATTGTGTTTGGTTCTCAAAAGCATAAATTTCAATATAATCAAAAGGCTGAACGGAGCTTATGCTCTGGTTGGTCGCCCGTGGTGATCGCAGGGGGGGGAAATGCCGCTAATTCATCCCCGCCAAGTAGGGTGTAGGGAAAACTACGAAGCACCCGTCATGAGGGGGCTCAGCCCAAAGAATTGGTATTTTTAGGGGCGGCTGTTCTCTGCCCATAAAATGAGATCCTTTTTTAAAAAGGGCTTCCATCCTTGAAAAATCCTCCGATTTTAAAAACACCCAGAAGATGCAGTGCTTCCTCTGGCACTTCCTTGGGAAAACCCCGGTAAACGGGAATTCCCCGTTTTTTTTTTTTGGGGGTGATAACGTCTTTGTTCTGTCGGAGATCCCCCCCGAAATGCCATTAAACCCTCAGGGCCCCCATATTTTTGTTGTTCCCCTCGTACATAATGTACTGAGGGTGTCCATCTCCCCTTCACCCTGTCAGCGTCCTTTCCCCTTGGAGGGGGGGGTGCTGGCTAAACCCGTGTTCCCCTGGAAGGGCCCTTTAATGTCCCGCCCAGGGGCGATGGGTTTAGGCTGGGTCTTTTTTCCTTTGTTTTGGTCGTTTCAGGTTTTGGTGTCATTCGGGGTGGGCGCTGCAGATCCTTAGCGTAGGGCCCGGGACTCCTGACCTTTTTCGTAACAAAATCACGGGCCCGGAGTTTCATCTAAGGGCGTTAGTAAGGTTAGGACGTGGGGTGGAGTTGTGTCAATTTTTACATAAACTTCATATACCCTGTATATGTCCCTTTTTGAGTTTGCTCCTCTTGTTATTTTGAGGGGTTCTACATGAAAGGGTAACAATGCACGGGGGGAGGGAAAATATTAGCAGTTAGCCATCGGCGTGCTTCCTTTGTCCCCCGTATCAGGCCAACCATGTGCAACACAATGTCCATAATCACCCAGTAGTTTGCCTTCTTATTTGGCAGAGGGGGGGTTACATCCATTAATCGAGAATTCCTGAGCGCTGTAAACCCCTTGGAACAAGACCTCCCTTTTACGACAACAGGAAAAACTCCGGAGGGGTAACCGACGTAAACAGCTTTTTTTCCGGTAGAAACGACCTACAAGATCCGAAGGAGTCATCCGAGTCCGTTCTTTAAACCCAAACTTTCGCTCGTAGGGGCTGACGCCGCCCCCCGCCCGTCTACCACACAGATCTCTTCATAATTTGCGTCTGTTTGGGTTTAATAACCACTAAAAAGATACTGAGTTTTCCCCGGGCCTGCCAGATAATAGTGGGTTTTTTTTGCAAATTCAAAATTTGAGACCATTAACTTCTATCTATCTCTCTTCCCCCCTCCTCCTATCTGTCTCTCTATCTATCTTCCCCTCTCTCTCTCTCTCTCTCTCTCCTCCTTTTCTCCTCCCCTCTCCTCACTCTCTCTCCCACTCTCTCCCTCCCCCCTCCTCCCCCTCTCCCCTCTCTCTCTCTCTCTCTCTCCTCTCTCTCTCTCTCTCTTTTCTCTCTCTCTCTCTCTCACTCTCTCCCCCCTCTCTCTCTCCCCCTCTCTCTCTCTCAGTAAGTCCCAAACCAGCGTAAGGGGCTATATGTTTTTCTCAGACTTTGTGATACCTTACAATCAGGAATTCACAAAAATTCTGGTATGTGATAATGCCACATATAATTACTTCTAAAGTGTTACATAATAAAAAATATTAAAATTAAAAGCGAAAGCTCCCAGGGGGACACCCCAGATGTGCTGCGAGGTTGAAATTTTTTTTTCCAAAGGACAGGTTGGGGGAAAGACCCGCCCACATGGGGCGGAGAAATAAAGGGTCGCTACAAAGCAGATGGAACAGATGATGGTATAAGCAACAAAAAATGGTTCGCAATCTCAACTTTAGGAAGGATGTTCAGTTTCTCCCTCGATAAACAACAGCATCACCTGTAGGGGGCCTTAAAAATTTGGTAAAGTATTAAATTTCCAAGAAATCTTTTTGAAATGTATTCCTGGAAATAACAATTTACGGAAATCAAGGAAAACTCCTCTGGTCCCTTTCACTCCAAAAATGTTGGTTTTCGGAAGTAGATCTAGTGTTCGTTATGAAAATTTCTGAATATCTTTTTTTTTACCACCCCTACACGATTACACAGCCCCTTTAGGATGTATATAACACTAAGTTTGACTGTAACCCCTTTCTATTGAAATACGGCATTTCGGAATGGGGATGTCATGTTTTGTAAAAAATGTTTTTAAGTAAAACAAAACTCTCTCTCTCTCTCTCGGGAGTCTGGTGTATCTCTCGAGAAGTAGAACGTGTTCACAGTGCTGCCCCCAGTCGTAGAGACTTCCTGAATCCCGCGTTTTCCCTCCCTCCCCAGTCCCCGGGCCCGGAGCGGGTGAGTCCCCATCCCCCGCAATCTGTCACCTACCCCCCCCCAGTTCGCATAGTATGTTGCCATTCGGGGGCCCCCCCTTTACGACATAAATATCAGGATGAAAAATTTTTTAATCATAAGGACATTTGCTAAGAGAGAAAGAAGCGAAAAGGAATGTGGACACGAGTATGGGGTGGATGGGAGCGGAGAAGAGGAAGAAGACCGACGAGGGAAAAGAAGCTGGAACCCAAAAGTTGCCGTGTGAAAGGCAGGAAACGATTGCTATTTTACTGATGCCCAGATTTTCCCGCAGAATAAGGTGGGGCCCTGCAACGGGTGGAACACTTAAATTTTAGCCACTGTTGAAAAAAAACCAATTCATGGGCGGACAGTTGAGCGACGACAGGTTTGTGTGGGGGAAGAGGAAAGGTCCCCGGGGGGAGCGAGTCGCTTGTTGCGCTCGAAGGGGGGTGGCAGTGAAGGTTTCATCTCTAGAGCAGGGTTGTATGGGGGGTACAGCAGGAGCCCCCAGCGGGGCCGCCGAGGGACCTGTCCGCAGGATGCTTGATGCAGTTCGTGGTGGGAAGATAACCTAAAATCTGCTGGAAAAAAAAGGGGGGGGGGGAATGTTTAAAACCCTTTGCTGCGCAACAGCGGGGCCCCCCCCCCCACCCATGCAGGGGACAACTAAAAATTATTTTGGCGGGTTTCCCCCCAAAAAATCGCAAAGAAAAAGGCCCGGGCCCCCATGCAGGCAGAGGGGAGAGGGAGGCTACAACTACAAAACCTGGTGCAGGGCCAAACCCCGGGGGCGCCGCGCCAAGGGGAGCGAGAATGAGGAAGAACGACAGGCCCAAGGGAAAGAGGGGGTTGCCGTGGATAGGGGGTCAGAAATTTTTTTGGGGGGGAAATATCCAATTACCCAATGCGCAAAACGATGCAAACAATGGAATGATGGAAAAATGCACATTATGGACGAGAAAACCCAAAAACAGAAAAAATGGGGAGGAGGGGTAAAAGAAATCTCTAAAAGATACAGAATTGGGAAAATAAAAAAAATTTGGGTATGCAAAAGGGAAAGGGTTACCTGCAGCATCCTTCCCTCCGATCTGTGATTCTCCTTTAAATTAAAAGAGCGATATTTCCTTTTTCGAATAATTTAACGGCACTGGAAAAAAAACACTTAGCTACAACCAAACTATCGGCTAACAGAATACAATTCTGCCCATAAAGTCCCTCTCCTCGCAAAATCATTTTTTCTGATTAAAAGGCCCGGTCGCCCTTCCCCGTAAAACCCTTAAAACTAGAATTGCAAAAGGCTAAGGGCGGGCCCTTTTTTTTGGAACGGCAACTTCCATCACAAAAATCCGTCCTCCACGGGAAGAGAGGGAGGGGAGAGAGAGAGAGAGAGAGAGAGAGAGAGAGAGAGAAGAGAGAGAGAGGGGAAAAGAGAGAGAGAGAGAGGGCCAATCGTGAGGACGGATTTTTGTGATAGAAGATTGCCTTTCCTGAAAGAAAGTCGTCACTTCACCTTCTGCAATTCTATGAGCTTTTGATGATTTCCGTGTCCAGTTTCCACACAAAAAAGAGTTTTTTCTAAGGGGCATAATATTATGGGGGCCTAATATTTTGGAGATAGTCTAATAACCTTACCCTTTGCCAGGGGACTTTTCCCTGAGCCTAGGAGAGTATCACTATGTATCATGCAATCGGGTTTAGGTACCACCACATATCTGTGAATTATATACATTTATAGGTGTTAGATTTCCGTCAAAAATATTTTAAAACTAAATATCAACCTTTTTTTTCAGGACTATCTCAATCACTTTCGATAAAAATAGTTCTTTATTAAAACCCCAAGCCCTCTCTTTGAGGATTAGCAATTTTTTGGTCTTATGTATGAAAATTCTGATTCCTGAAGGCAAACCTCAATTTTGGGAGTGATACTGGAAGAAGTTGCCTTGGTTTCTGTAAGCTGTTTAGCCCCCAGGTAATACTTTCAAGAACATTTGGGACTTAATTACTTGACCATTTCCAAGGGCCCCATCCGGGGTAATGCTGTTGTTGATCGGGGGGGAACTGAACATCTTTTCTGAATTGAGTTGCTGAACCATTTATGTTCATCGAACATCATCTGCTCCATCTGCCGAAGTAGCATTTGAGCAGACCCTTTAATTACTCCGTTGGGGACCTTTTTTGCCCCTCCAGTGAGGGCTGAGCTGAACTGTGAAAAAAGCAATCCACAATGGGGGGGGTGGGTACTGGGGGGGGTGTCGAACGGTCAAAGCTGTGCGTATGTGGTGCTAGGGTTGCTGGGGTAGGGAATTCCCTAACACATCAAAGCACGGGGCTGGGGGGGATTTTTTGTGTGTGTGGGGGGGGGGGGTTGCTGTTTTTTTATCATTTTTTTTTAAAGTCCTTTAGGTAGTAAGTGCAAAGGAAAATTACATTATCTCTTTTGGGCAGTTCCGCATTTTCAAGGGCCATTCTTTCTTGGGAAAATTTTTCTGCACTTTCTAAATTTCCGTGAAGAGCACTACCGGCATCGCGGTCTCTCGTGGGAAACCTTGTTCCTTGAAAATTGAGCCTGCCCTCACCCTTTTAAAAGTTTTTGGGGGTTACCTCCCCCTCTTCTTCTTTTGCACCCCCCTGAGTTCTTTGCCCAACCCCGTCGCTTTTTTTGCCCACCCTGTCTCTTTTTTTCAACACCCTTCCTTCTTTTGCACCATCCTCTCTCTTCTTTTGCACTACTCTACCTCTTTTTTTGCACACCCTCTCTTTTCTTTTTTCACCACAGTCTCTTCTTTTGCCTACTTCTCTGGGTTTCCCGTTATTACAATAGAAAAAAGATTTTATTATTTTTTTGTGGGAAGATTACAAGACGAAAAAATACTTTGCTGTAAAACATCCGTTACTAGTTTTTTTTTATAGTACCTGCAGGAACCCAGGCCAAAGAATCGGGGTTTTTTTTCTTTGGGTTTGGTTACTGAATACGGCCCCTCGCCGCCCTTTCGCTGTCAGCCTTTTAATTTTCTTTATTTTTGTTACCCGGATAGGGGTTCTTCTTTTTTTTTTGCACTTTGATAAAATATTTTTCTTTATTTTCGTTCCAATATATAGATAGACTAATACTTTTTTTGCAAACTTTGAGAAATAATTTTTTGTTCTCCGAAATGCCATCAAAAATTTCTTTTTTTTACATATAAAGCTAAAAGTGTGTATTACTCCCCCCGTCCTGGTGAAATCGCAAAATAGCACTTCCAGTCGAAAAAACGCCCCCACTACTTTAAATGAAACCATAAATTGCAATTTTTTCTGCACCTTTAAAGCAATGTGCTGAAAATCTCCTCCTCTCCTCCCCCCTTTCCCCTCTTCTCCCTCCTCTCCCCATTTTCCTGCTCCCCTCCCCCCCTTTCCCCCTCTCCCCTTCCTCCTCTAACCCCCTTCCCTTCCCCCTCCTTTTCTCTTCTCACTTCCCCCCTTTTCCCCTCGTTTTCTTCTTCCCCCTCTTCTATTTTTCCCCTTCCTTTTTTCTTTCTCCTTCCGCCCCCCCCTCCCATTTCCCCCTCCCTTCCCTTTTCCCTCTGTCTTAGAAAATCAGTCTAGAATTCCTACATTTATCTATTTGTGATACTAAAGACTGGTTTGATTCGAAAAAAAAAAAAAAAGGAAAAAATTTTAAAAAATGCTAAAAACATCATAATTATTTACTCACACACACACACACACACACACCACACAAATATATATATATAATTTATAAAAATTATATAATATTTATAATATATATATAATTTTATATAGTGCTATGCCCGTGGGGGCTTTTTTCTCGTGCGAAAAAATGTGTTAAAATGAAAGAGACCGGGGGGTGTTTAACAAAAAGGGGCCCGGACAAACATACGGCTGGCGGCGGAGGAGCGGAGAAAAAGAGCCGAACCGGTTGGGGTGTCCTGTGAAGACCTCGTGTGTGCCCCTTTTGACCTGAAAACTTTGTTTGCCCTGTTATAAAATGTACGTGTAGCTGACTGCTGATTTTTCCCCCTTAAATTTTGCCTAAAAGTGTACGGGGAAAAAACTTGTGTAAAAAAGGAAAAACTTCATTTTTTTTTATTTTGTGCCTGCCCCCACCCCTTTGGCTTTTCCCCCGTGGGGTTCTGGGACGCTGTGGGCCGTGCCTCTTCGAAAGTTCGTGTCCGACCCCCGGGGTACACGCCGTCTGCCTAGCCTGCCTTGTTTGGTGGGGAGAGAGAGAGGGGTCACGTAACAAATGGTGTCAGGGGGGGATTTTTGATATTTTCATGAGACGCGCCGATTTTTTCATTCTCCAAAAAAGGAGGCACAGTGAGGTGAAGCCGAGCCAGATGGACCGATCACTGCCCCTGTGGCCGGGGGGGTAAAAAAA
>NW_023647189.1:0-7342 GCF_015228065.2 Penaeus monodon
TTTTTTTTTTCAAAAAAGGAATCCTGTCCCTTTATGGGGGCATCTATGAGGAGGGGAAAAGCACTTATCGGGGTTTTTTTAAAATGCTCTATGAGGAGGTTACATTTTAAAGCTTTGGATCAGTTGCTGATGTTTTTTTTTTTTTTCTTTTTTTTTTTTTTTTTTGTATTTTATTTGACCTCTTTTATGTTGTTTCTTAGTTTTAAAATAACAATATGAACTATGAGAATATTCCTAAAAATAAAGGAAAAGGGTAAACAACTGAGATTGTAGTACTAGTAACTGACTAAGGCTTTTAAAACCATCTGTGTGGCTTGGAAAAAAATTAACCCAATCGCCACTTTGGCAAGAATACTCCATGCCCCTTAACACGGTTTATTTATTGTATTCACACATAATGGCTCTAAAAATGCTTAGTCCTCAGGGTCACTTTTTAGCCCCTACCTTTCTCCCCTTTTACCCTTTTCCTTGACTTTTGGAAAGGTCTTTTGCATTTTTTCTTTCTTAAAATGTTAAAAAATTTTAATAATATTTTAAAAATCAAACATCAAAAAACAATAAAAACATATTGATATCATTGTATTAAAAAAAAAACCATTTTCCCCCAATTAAAGGAAGGGGGAAATCAATCGGTCAGTAGGGCCTACTGATAGACCCCTTGGAGGCTAGCCATTGAGCCTCTGTTTTAAACAAATTCAAAAAAACCTCCCGGGACAGAACATAAACCCGGGGGTGTTGGGTTTAAACAAACAAAAACTCCCTATCCCGGGGTTGTCCCATAGACAAAAATAACAGAAAAATCCTTTTTATTGCGACTTAACAATTGGAAGAAGGGCAGCCCATCACCCCCTGAAAAAGGAGGATTTGGAAGGGTTTGAATGGGTTTCTGAAGACGAGGAGTGATGAAAAAGAGGGAGGATGATGATAGTGAGGAAGATGATAGACGATATGAGGGGGAATGGGACAGACAAGCTCTGTATATGTCTGCAATGTAAAGAGAAGTTTATTGTAATTAAATGGAACCTATTACTTTCAGAAATGTATGCATTGCCACTAAAAATGTAGGTGAAAATGACGGGAAAGGGTCCATGTTACAAAGGTTGCTTATAATTTGTTTGACGGGTTTATCTAATGACTTTAATTCATTTGTTAGTATGTGATAATAATATTAATAAATTGTAAAACTGATTAAAATTTTTATTGACCATACCCCCTCAGTTAAATTATTCTTCCCTTCATACCCCTTTGCATCTGAAAGTAAATTTCCCCTCCCAGTTTTTCAAGTAAAATACAAAGAAAAAATAAAAACTTGAGAAAAACAAACTGAGAAACCACTTTGCTGAAAATGTCCAAATAACTTAGGGCTGTTTACTTTTTTTAGGTAATATTAAAACTGAAAAAAAAACACCCCAAACCCCTCAAAAAAAGAAATGTAAAAGTCAAGGATATTACAGGGAAAAATTGGCAGGCTAGGAAGTATGGAATCCACCAATAAAAATATCAAATCCAGACAAATTGTTCCCTTTTCCCCTTGGGTTTCGGGGGTGTCACTAAAGGATGAAATCGTAACCTCATATCTTAAAAACAAAACTACTTTTGCTTTTCTTATTTTCTTGATATTAACCTTGCCCTTGTTGAAAGAGTAAAAAATAGAATTAAAATAACTAGCGTGCCATTTATACCCCAAATTTTACTGTGCTCCCCTTAAAACGGGTTTTTATTTTTAATGTGTAAAATTAGATTTGTTTAAATTTATTTTGCATTCTATTGGGGAGCATTCTTAGGAAATTGCATTGTCATTTGTTGATGAAATAATCCCTGACAAATTTTTCTTTTTATTTCACTTTGAATTTTTTTCATGAGAAAATAAAAACTTTATTGGTTTTCCATCGGGGAAAAAAATAGCCCATGCCGCACCCCAAATAAATTTACAATCAGCATATTAGCAGGAAAAGGTGACTTGACAATGCATTGCAAAAAATCCACAATTTTTTTTTTTTATACCGAAGGGTTTTTACACTAAGGGTTCTCCAACAATCCCCCAAGTCCCCTCATCTTCGTCTTTGTCCAGGGGACCTTTACACTAAAGGCCCTTCGCTAAATGTATCAAGGGCGTACTGGTCCCCAAAAACATCTCCCACTACGCTTTAATTACAGCACTTTCAGTGCTACAAAAACTTGAAATTTAAATCCAAAAAACTTTATTGGGTTCTTTGACTCTCAGGACTCTCGAGTGACTCATGGTAAACTGAGTAAAAAAGTTTTTCTTAAACCTCGCACCAACTCACGAAGAGCTCTGCACTGACTCGAACTGCAAAGTAGGTACGGGAATTACTCAGAATGTTTGTTTTTCCAGCGCTCTATGTAGTTTTTTAATAAGTCCCAGAGGAATGGAAGCAAGTACCCCGCCTGGGATGCTGATGTGCAACGCCTCGAGTTCTGCGATCCATTTTCCCCACGCACTCACAGGAATGGTACCAACTCCTCGATAACGCGTCTGTATTCCCGAACTATGGATTCCCACCCAATTTCGCAGGGGGGCCGCAAATGCCCCCCAGCTTTATTACCCAAACTTTTTAAGATCGCCTCCATAACTTTAGTTAGGTAAGAGGTTTCTTTCTGGGGTGGGGTGGGGTTAGGGAGCACTCGCGTCCCCTGCGGGTCAGAATCTCAACCCTTGTAGCAAAAGAAACTCATTTAAACTGCCTTCGATCTCCTCAGCAAGTCATGCTATTCTTCATTCCTCTTCACAGCGTCTACATCCTCCACGTCTCGTTTTTGCAAAAAATTCTTGGTCACCAAACCAAAAAAAAAGGAAAAATCATAACATTTTAAAAATATTTTTTCTAGAGCTTGCTGACTTCTTGTTTTCCCCCTAGATCCCTAAAAAAAGAAAAAAAGAATAGAAATGTGTAACCAAAATACTCGTTAGGGTTTTTTTTTCTTTTTTCACGAATCAAAAACAAACAAAAAAACAAACAAAAAAAAAAAAAGTAAGAGGCTCATTTAACGATACTGAAGACCCCATAAATATTCAATTTTTTTTTTTCCCCCAGGATGTTTTTATCGATTTTACTGTAAATACCTATCCAAAAGGGAAAATTGGAAAGATATAAGGGGAAGCAAAACTCACTATTTCAAAGAAAAAACGAAAAAAACAATCTCAATTTCTAAAACTTGTGCACCGTCTCGAAACCATCTAAAAAACAGACTACTTACATAGAAAGACTGGACATGTAAACAACACACGCAACCCCACACGCACACCCCAACCACACACACCAGCACAAAGCCGCACACACACAACACCACACACACACACACAAAAACCCCCCAAAACACAACCACACACACACACCCACACCCCCACACACCACACACATTATATATATATTATATATATATATAATTATTATATATACACAAAATACTATAAGCTGTGTGTGTGTAGTGTGTGAGCGTAAATGCTTGTGTGTGGGGTGTGTGTGTGGTGTGTGTGTTGTTTTGGGGGTGTTGTGTGGTTTGTGTTTGTGTGTGTGTTTGTGTTTGTGTGTGGTTGTGTTGGTTGGTGTGGATGTATATATATATATATATTAAAATATATTAATAAATAATATATATACATTATATATTATTATAATATAATAATATAATATTTTATATATATATATAAATATATATATAATCAATATAACACCAGTCATTATATTCTACATGGAATTCAACACTCATCGAAAAAAATCGACATAACACAAGGCTACCGATTTACAAACGGGCTCGACAGGAGAACAAAGCCCCCGTATAAAAAAAGATACACCCTTACACGGAATTTTTTTTGCGTGGGAGAGAGGCCGTTCTCGGTGAAGCAAATTGCCAAGAAAAGGGAAAATTCATCCTTGACCTTCCTTACACTGGGGGAAGTAAGGAACCGCCCAAAGGGCCCAAAAGGAAAAGTACGTAGGTCTGTAACCGATAAAAAAATATGTATATCTATCTGTCTCGTTCGTATCGATCTGTCTATTAGCCCATCTGTATACTGCCTATCTACCCTCTATCTGTTCATATGCCCTGCCAACTATGGATCTATATCTATCTTCTATCAAAGTATATTTATATTATCTTTTTTTCTTTCTTCCATCCATAAAATACACCTCTATCTATCTCCTTATATTCATCTTATTTCCTATCCACTATTATATAGTTTCCCTATCTATTTTTCCATATATAAAATTATTTTAATATATTTTTATATATATATATATAATTATATATATTATATAAGGGAAAATAGAAAACAGTATATAATAGTGGTAAAAAATTAGATAATTCGGGTAGATAGATAAGAGGTTTTTTTATTGGATGGACAAAAGAAAAATGATAATATAATATACTATTAATAGCAGATAGATTAGACCCATGTTTTGGCAGACATATGAACGATAGGGGGGCTAGTGGGCAGATTACAGAGGGGCTAATAACAATCGTACGAACGAGACAGTGATATACATATATCTTTTATGGGTATACGAGCCTACAGTACTTTTCCTTTGGGCCTTGGCGGTTCCTTCACTTCCCTCAGTGTCAAGGAAGGTAAAGGATAACTTTCCTTCTCTGGAAATTTGCTTCACCGAGAACGGCCTCTCTCTCTCACGAAAATTAAATTCCCGTGAAAGGCTGTGATCACTTTTTTTTTTATACGTGGCTTTGTTCTCCTGTCGACCCGTTTTTATATCGGTAGCCTTGTTTATGTCGATAGTTTGCATACGTGTTGAATTCCTATTAGCAATTAATACTGGTGTTGATATTAAAATTTTTTTTTTTTATATATTATATATATTATATATATATATATTATTATATATATATTTATATATAAAAAATATTATTTTAAAATTTATATGTATAATATATATATATTATTTTAAAATATATACATACACAACACACACACACACACAACACACACACACACCACACACACACACACCACACCAAAACACACACACACACACCCAAACACACCACACAAAACCCCCACACACAAGCACGTCGCTCACACCATACACACACACACGCTTATATTAAAATTGTTTAAAATATATATATATATATAATTATATTATATATATATTGTGTGGGGGTTGTGTGTGTGTGTGTGGTTTGTTGTGTGTGTGGGTGTGTGTGTGTGTGTGTGTTTTTGTGTTGTGTTTTGTGTGTCGTGCGGTGCGTTGTGTTGTGTGTTGTGTGTGCGTGTGGTGCGTTGCGTGTGTGTTTGTTTACATGTCCAGTTCGTTTCTATTAAAGTAGTCTTGTCTTTTAGATGGTTTGCGATACGATTCCCAATTTTCTAGAAATTGAAGTTTGTCTTTTTCTGTTTCCTTGTCTTTGAAATAGTGGTTTTGCTTTCCTTATATCTTTCCATATTCCCTTTTGGATGGGTTATTTTACAGAAACATCGATTAAAAACTCCTGGGGGGGAAAAAAAACATTTTAAAAAGTTATGGGTCATTCAGTCATCTTAAAAAATTTCCCTCTTCTGTTTTTTTTTTTTTGTTTGTTTGTTTTTTGTTTTTTGTTTTCTGGAAATGAATAAAATAAAAACCTAACGAGTATTTTGGTTACCATTTTTTATTCATTTTTTTTGTTTTTAGGGGTCTCGGTGAAAAAAGAAATCGCAAGCTCTAGCAAATTTATAATGTCTATGATTTTCCTGTTTTTTTTTGGGTTTTGGTTTCACCAAAATTATTTGCTAAAAAACGACGTTTGGGGGATGTAGACCTGCTGAAAAGGAATGAAGAATAGCATGATCTTGCTGAGGAGTCGAGGCCATTTTTAAAAAGACTTCTTTCTCCTACCAAGGGGCTGAGTATTCTGAGCCGTGGACGCGAGTGCTGCCTAACCCCACCCCACCCCATAAGAAACCCCTTCCCTAACTAAAGTTATGGGGGCGATCTTCAACTGATTGGTAATAAACTGTGGGCATTTGCGGCACCCCCGCTGAAAACTGGTGGTGAATCCATAGTTCGTGGAATACAGACTGCGTTATCGAGGAGTCTGGTACCATTCCCTGCTGAGATGCGTGGGGAAAATGGATCGCTCAGTAATCATCGAGGCGTTGCACTACTCAGCATACCAGGCAAGGTACTTGCTTCCATTCCTCTGGGACTTATTAAAAACTACATACTGAGGCGCTGGAAATCATAACATTCTGATGTAATTCCTGTCACCTATCTTTGCAGTTCGAGTCAGTGCAGAGCTCTATCGTGAGTTGGTGCGAGAGTTCAAGAAGGCATTTGACTCAGTTTACCATGAGTCACTCTGAGAGATCCTGAGAGTCAGAAGAACCCTAATAAAGTTTCTTGGATTAATTGCAAGTTTTTGTACTGACACTGAAAGTGCTGTAATTAAAGCGTAGTGGGAGTATGTCTGGTGACCAGTGATCGCCCTTGATACATTTAGCGAAGGCCTCTGAGTGTAAAGGTCTCCTGGACAAAGACGAAGATGAGGGACTTGGGAGATCTGTTGGGAGAACCATTAGTGTAACTCATTCGGTATAAAAAAAAAATATTGTGGCAGTTGTTGCACTGCATTGATCATGTCACCTCTTCTCCTGCTAATATTGCTGATTGTAAGATTTATTGGAGTGCAGTGCATGGGCTATTTTTTCCACTGATGGAAGACACAATAAAGTTCTTGTATTTTCTCATGAAAACAAACTTCAAAGTGAAATAAATACAGAAAATTTGCTCAGGGATTATTTCATCAACAAATGACAATGCAATTTCCTAAGAATGCTCCTCATATAGAATGCAAAATAATTAATCAAATCTAATTATACAGCATTAGAAAATAAAAACCCGATTTAAGGGTAGCACCAGTAAAATTTGGGATATAAATGGCACTGCTAGTTTATTTTAATTCTATTTTTCACTCTTTCAACAAGGGCAAGGGTTAATATCAAGAACATAAGAAATGCAAAAGTAGTTTAGTTTTCTATAGACTATGTAGGCTTACGATTTCATCCTTAGTGACCCCCTTGAAACCCAAGGAAGAGGGAACTTAATTTGTCCTGGATTTGTATATTTCTCATTGGTGGATTCCATACTCTCCTAGCCTGCCATATTTACCCTGCTAATACTCCTTGACTTTCACATTTCTTTATTTGAGGCTGTTGGGGTGTTTTATTTCAGTTTGTAATACTTACCTAAAATAGTAAACAGCCATAAGTTTATTGGTACATTGTCAGCAAATGTGTGTTGCTCAGTTTGTTATTCTCAGTTTTCATTTGTCTTTGTATTTTATCTTTGAAATCTGGGAGGGAACTTCACTGCGATGCAAAGGG
>NW_023647190.1:0-7341 GCF_015228065.2 Penaeus monodon
CCCTAAAACTAACAAAATTTAACTATCATGTGTGACCACGGCGGCTCAGACTGACCTACCGTTAAAAATTATATTATATATTATATATATATAATATATTATATATATATATATTTTGGGGCCGCGGTGGCGAGGGGTTAGAGCATGGGACTCAAATTGTAATGCGGCAATCTGAGTTCGAGGTTTTTCCCCTTTGGGGAAAGGAAATTTATCTCGATTGCCTACCTAAAAAATGACATATCCCTTTGAGAGTCAAAGCATTGTCGTGGGAGTCACCCCCGGGGGACAAAGCTGTTGTTTGGGAAAGGGGCACCCAATCAGGCAAGGGGGCCTGCCATAAACCTCTCAGTGAGAATTGAGAGGGGCCCTATGTCCGCATGGAATGAATGGCTGTTGGGGAAAAAAAAAAAAAAAAAAAAAAAAAAAAATTTTTATATAAATATTATATTATATTATTTTATATATTAATTATATATATTATATTTTATATTATTTTATTAAAATTTATTATAATATATATATATAATATTTTGTTAGCCGACCGCCTCGTCTCTCAGCCACCAACAAAAGGCAGGCGGGGCAGACGGTGCTACCACAGGGCGTGAAACTGAACACTCCAAGAGGAACCGAGCACCACAGCGCCCCGAACCCCAAAGGGGGGGAAAACCCCATGGGGAAAGGCGGGCACGAAAAAAACAAAAAAATGACAGTTTTTCCTTTATTTACAAAGTTTTTTCCCCACATTTTTCTATACAAATACGGGGGGAAACCAGCATGCCCACACTGCAGTACAGCTTATAACGGGGAACAAAAAAATATATCAGGTAAAGGACACACGGGCTTCACAGGAGCGCCCCAACTCCGTCTCTTGCTTTTTTTCCTCCACTCCTCCTCCACCCAGTTGCGTCATGTTTGCCCGGGCCCCTTTCAGTTAACCATGCCCAAGTCCCCTTTTATTTTTACAATTTTTCGCACGAGACAAAGCCCCGACTGCCGTGCCTAAATCCCCCCCATCACAGACGACCCGTCGATTGACCTACCTAACTAAAAAAACTACAGAAAATTTACAAAAAAATTTCCTCAGGAAAAAAAAAATTTTTCAAACAAAAGTAACCGAATTGTAAATCATTTTCTCAAAAACAAAAAAATTTCTTCATCCAGCGCAGTTTTCCGCTTTCCGCTGGGGTCGCCTGGAGGAGGTGTAGGCGGGGGTAAATTGGGCAGTGCACCCAGAGGGGTATCTTCGCCCAAGACTGGCTCATGTCACCACTGACGTCTGTTGCACGCCCCACCGTCCAAGCTCTCCTGATTGGTCGCGTCTGCCCGTCCCATTGCCGTACTGGGGCTAAAAAATCTTTTTTTCCCCAGGGCCCCCAAAGAGTAACTTCCGGCCCCATGGTAACCCCACAGCCGGTCCAGTGGACAACAACGTGTTTTCGCCCCTGCGAATTCGATGGGTGACATCAGAGAGGGCCGCTACCACCGGTAGGCCCCTCCCGGGGGGCTGTGTAGCTTGGGCGAGAGCCCTCGTTTCCCGACGCGGGTTATCAGCCACACTCTGTCACCTTTTGTACCTCATTTCCCTCTGGCCGGTCAAGTCTCCTTCATGGCAGGCCGGCTCCCTTGAACTTGCCACGCATCGTTGGTGCACCTTCCCCAGGTTCGGCGCTCCAGTGCCCAGCCCTCGGGAAGTCAGGCAACGGCCCCACCCCAAACCCAAACCCCCCTTGCCCCCCACGACACTTCGGTGCTCCACTTCCTCACAATGCCCACTTTGCCCACTGGCACCTTCTGGGCCTTTCGGAGAAGTTGGCTCCCAAAACACTGTAAAAAACCCCCTCCCCTGGTCCAACAAGGCTCCCCCCAAACAACTACCCCATCACCCATGCGGGTTTTGGGATGGCTCCACGAGGTCTTCTATTCCACGCACCCCTTTTGACGTCGGGGATTCTAGACTCTGTCCTGGGGAAAGGTGCAGTCGCCAGCCGTAACTACCCTGCATACCAAACCTCGGAAAAAGGGACATCTTCCCCGTGCCCCCCTCCCAGCTTCCGCCAGGTCGCAAAAACCCCTTACTCTGCTCAGGTAGAAAAGGCCCAGAAAGCAGTGCTCGTCCAGATTGGCCACAACACCGCGCCGGCCCATGCTCCCCACGCCATACAGCCCCCCTGGCCCTTGAGCTGCAACAATGCCCCGTGACACCACACAGTCTCTGGTTCATCTGGAAGTCCAAGTGGCCAACAATCCGGCCGCCAGGGTCTTCTACCCCCAGTGTCCACTGTCAGGCGGGCGGCTTCCCATTACGAGTCCCCACCTGATCGTGCGGGTTTTCGACGGCAGCTTCCCCAATGGGGGCCCCGGAACCGAGAGGGCTGAGTTTCGGCCCCTCTTCGTCTGTCCGAGTTTTCCGCCTGAAACCACTTCCTTACCCCCTAGGCTGCACTCGGATGGTGACCTATCCCAAAGTCCTTGCGCACGTGGAAGGATCAAACCCGTCCGCATTAAGTACTTGTTCTCTGCCCCCTCCGACCTACTACGTCTGGCCCTTCTCACCCAGCCCCAACACAAACCTTGGAAAGTACTCGGGCTCACTTTTCCCCAATGCTACCTTTTCCACTTTGCCTTCGGCCCCGAGGTCATGGGGGGGCTGAGCAGCTGGTACTAGGGCCCCTGGTTTTTTTCAGGAAGGCCTCGAATCCAAGGCCCTCGCCACGCCACCTCGGCCCCAGGGGGTGCCCGTTCGTAGTTTTTCAGGCGGTCCCGCAAGCGTAACAAAGAAATCGCGGGCCAGGGGCCCGATCTCTCTTCCCCAGCCGCAGGGTACGACCTCCTTTCCGCGCCTCCCCATCCGCGCCGCTGGGGCAGGGCCGATATACCTCACCAGGTGGTGGTGCCCGAAACGGCGTTTTAACCTCCGCCCCGGGTGTAAGAGGCATGTTTGGGAGCCCCAGATGCCCCAACAATTTCCCCCGCGGGGCCCCTTTGCGCTGTTACCAGCTGCAGGGCCCTTTTCTTCCTGGCTCCGCCCCGGGGAGATGCCCGCATTTCAAAAATTTGGGGACAAAGCCTCCCGGCCACCTTCCCCCTCGCTCCTGGCTTACGCCCCACGAAGTCTGGGGGCCGAGGGGCTGCGGGGGGGAGAACACGTGCCGTGAACTAAAATGCCCGGGGGGGGGAAGGGGGGGGGGGGGGCAACGAGGTGGGTTTACCGGGTCCGAGTTTTTTCCCCCCCCTTACCCAAGGGGGTGGTTCCCATGGGCCCCAGCCTTTTGCAGCGACCCTGGCTCCGAAACGCAATGCGAGGGCCCGGGGGTTTCCTGCCACGGGCCCCAGGCGACCCCCGTAAATCTGACACCTTGGGGATCTGTTGCCAGAACCTCGTCTGCCTTCTCTGCTTGCAATGTTTTACCTCGTGACCCGCCTTTCCCCCTTTACTTCCCCCCTTTAGCCCTGACCCGTCCTTTAGAGTCGCACCCCCCCATCAGTTCCTTTTCACGCGTTGCAGGGCCCTTTTCGGGGAAGCTGAGTTTCCATCTTCACAGTGCAAAATTTCTCTGTAGCACCTCAAAAGTTGGCAGAACTGTTTTTCTGCCTTCCTTGCCCGCATCTCGAGAGATGGTGCGCCTGCTCTGTGCCCTCTGTGCCCGTCTTCTGCCTTTTGCCCTTTCCTCCCTCATATGGGCCCGCATGGCAGTGATCAGGTCCCTCTGGCTCGGGGTTCACCTCACCGTGCCTGCCTCAGTCATAGCCTCCTCTCCCTATGGGTGCCGCCATCTTTTGGGCCACAGTAAATTTTGGGCCCTCTCACTGATCAATATCACAAAACCCCCTCCTACCCATCTGTTACGCGACCGCCTCTCTCTCGCCCCCAACACAAGGCAGGCTAGAGACGTGTGATCCACAGGGTCGTGAACACTGAACGCTCCAAGAGGAAAGGCACCCCAGCGCCCCGAAAAACCCGGAGGGGAAACGCCCGTGGCAAGGCAGGGAGAAATAAACACAAATGCAGTTTTCTTTTTTTACACAAATTATTTTCGCTACATTTTTTATAGGGCCAAAACAGGGGATACCCCCAAAGTCCACTGCACGATACAGCTTAACAGGGCCCCCAAAGTATATCAGGTCAAAGGCACACACAGGGCTTCACAGGAGCAGCACCCAAATCCGTTCTTGGGGTTGTTCCTCCCCTCCCCGCCCCACACCAGTTTTCGTCATGTTTGCCCAGGTCCCCTTTATGTTAAAACATGCCCAAGTCATCCTTTTCAGTTAAAACATGTTTCGCACAGAGACAAGACCACTGGGGTAGCAAATTTTATCATATATATATATATATATATTATATATTATATATATATATATATTTTATAATTACTCCAATCTGCGGTCCCAAAACCCCGGGTAAAAAAGAGAATGATTACCTAAAAGGAAACCGGACTCTCCGTGGAAAGGAAAATGGGGGCCCTACCCCGATCACTCCCAAAGCACAAAAAAAGAAAAATACAATTTAAATACATGCGTGATCACGGGGCTCAAACATAACCCACCTTAAAAAAAAAAAAAAAAAAAAAAAATATAATTTTAAAATATTATATAATTTTAATATATACTTTTTTTTTTTTGACGGAGGTTCAGTAAAGAGAGGTGACTCGATAAAAAAACCGGGGGGAAGGCAAAAGGGGAACCACCGCTCTAAATTTCCAAAAAAATCTGGGAATAAAATCCATATCGCCAAAAATCCTTGTAGGGCAAGGACTTAGGAAAAAAAAAAAAAAAAAAAAAAAAAAAATTATTATATTATAATATATATATATATATATATAATATATATATATTATATAAACCCCAAATAACGGTTTTCCATGTTTGAGCAGCCGTGGACTTCCCCATCCTTTCGCCACTCAACCGATCTTGCGCTTTTCTTTCACTTGCCCCATCGCAGCCCGCAAATATCTTTGTGTTGTCGCTCAGTTTGTTTTGAAAAAGGATGCCCCCTATTACTCCCTAGGGCCAGGGTTTCAGTAAAAGCTGTCAGCAGCAGGGCAGTGGATATCGGGTGAAAACACCTTCGTTTCTACTGATTACGGGTTGCCCCAAAACAATATTTGGGCGATTATTAATTTTTTCAAAACGGCAAAAAGTTCCTCCTATTAGTTGGAGACTGAAAGTTGAAAGGGGCCGGGGGATTCCACTCGACTTTTTTTTTCTCCTGACAAACCTCTATTGATATATATATTTTATAAAATATTATTTATATATATATATATAATATATTAGTGGGAGTGGTTAAAGCATTGGACTCAAGATGCCATCGCAATCTGAGTTAAAGGGTTTTGAGTCACCGGCCGGCGGGTTGTTCCCATGGGAAAGGGAATTTCCCTAAATTTGCCTCCTAAAAGACATATCCCCTTTGAAAAGTAAAACGTCTGTGTCGTAGTGGATGTCCCCGCCGTGGCAAAAAACCGCGGTTGATTGGGAAGGGCATCCAATCAGGAAAGGGGTTAAGCACTGCCATATAACTGCTCAAAATTGGCCAAGAAAAATCAGGGAAAATCTATACAATATTATATATATCCTCATAAATAACGGTATGCTCATTTACACCCGTGCCCTCTCCACCATCCTTCCCCACAAAAACTCGTCTTACCTTTTTTTTCCCACTTGTACCACGACACCCCGCAAAATCTTTGATTGTCACCAGCTTGTCTTTGTTTGCCTCTTCCTCGTTTCCTATCACCTTTTCCTGCAGAAGTCTTTCCATATTTTTACTTTCATCCAGACCAATATTTTTAATTCCTCCTGCAAGATGTCCAACCCGGTCTTTTTTCTCAGACTTCATCTTGTTTTTCTTCTCTGTCCATAATACCAGTACTGCTGTAACCCACTTTTCAAAAATGACTTTTTCTTGTCTACCTATTTCAGCCCCCAAACTAAAACCCATATGATGAAATTTGGGAAAAAACAAATGGTTAAATAACTCAGTTTTGCCCGTAGGTAATTGGGTTTTTTCCCAAATGTTATTGAGAGAAATTGTGGCTTTTTTTGGAAATGGAAATTCTTCTTTTATCCCGGTGATCATCATAGTATTAGTTAAAAACAGCTCAAGATAATGAACTCTCACAATTTCCACAATCATTCCCTTTATTTAAAAATGTTCTCATTGTTCATTGCCGGTTTTCTTTGAATCTTCATGACTTAGTTTTCTTGCATTAAGAAAAAAGCCAGCCTTTTCGCTTGCTTTTCTAACTTTTTCTAGTAGTTGTTTTAGTTCAGTGATAGCTGGGAAACAAAAATATCCGGGGTACCTCAGATTTAATTTTTTTTCCCCAAAATCCCAGTTCCCCTTTAAAAATTTTCTAGAGCACCTCTCATAATTGTTTCAAATATATGTTAAAGAGGTGCGGAACAGAATGCAACCCTGTCGCCCCCTTGGACTTCGAAACCCTTCTGTTAACCCTAAGTGATTCTTACAGCCCCTTGTTGTTGGGCATACATGCTTTTATAAATTGGAGTTGTTTTTAAACTTTAATCGTTTATGTTATTTCCCGAGGGTATGTGATCAAAAGTATCAAAAGCTTTCAATAATCGTGAAACACAGGTTAGGTCTTTTTTATGTTCTCTGTTTTTTTCTATGATCAATTTTAGATTTAGAATCGGTTTTTGGTTTCCTTTTCCAGGGCAAAACCGTTTTTCTCTGCAATTTCCTCTCTTATCTTCACTTTTTTTTTCAGCATAATTTTTTAACAAATTTTGCTGCTGTGACTTTTAAAGCAATTGTCCTATTATTGTTGCATTGAGTGGTCACCTTTTTTTGGGATAGGATAAAAAATTGTTTTTCCAGACTTTTGGCCCTCTTTTTTCCATATTTTTGTACGAGTTTGTAAAGTATTCAACATTTCGCCAGCTTTTTAATTAGTTTGCTGTTATTTCATCTTTCCCGGGGGTCTTGTTATTCTTTTCTTTTATGGCTTTTTTAAATTCGTCTAGCAGTGGCGGTGGTCATCTTCTTTCCCTTGAATTAATTAATGTTGTTAGACTTTATTCTTTTTGTATAGGTTGGAACAATATTGATTCCATCTATCTTTGACTTTTTTCCCTTTCATAAAAGGTTAAAGGTTTAAAGGTTAAAAAACAAGATAAATGTGCTAGACATTAAGGTCATGTAGCACTAAGTTAATGTTAGGGAAGGGTGGGTTTGGTTAGTATTAGTTTTTCTAAGCTGGACAAAGGTTGGGGGTGAAAGGGGAGGGTCGGGTAGGTAAAAAAGTTAGATTAGATGAAGAATATGTAGCGTTTGGGAAAGGAAAAGATTGTTGAAGCAAAAAAAAGTGGGATTCTTTTTTG